>NW_024608909.1:0-89666 GCF_018296145.1 Oncorhynchus tshawytscha
CTTGGTCATGGTGAATAGAGCTATGTTGGATAGAAGCCACCTGAATAGAGCTACGTAGGACAGAAGGCACCTGAATAGAGCTACGTAGGATAGAAGCCACCTGAATAGAACTACGTAGGATAGAAGCCACCTGAATAGAGCTATGTAGGATAGAAGCCACCTGAATAGAGCTACGTAGGATAGAAGCCACCTGAATAGAGCTACGTAGGATAGAAGCCACCTGAATAGAGCTACGTAGGATAGAAGCCACCTGAATAGAGCTACGTAGGATAGAAGCCACCTGAATAGAGCTATGTAGGATAGAAGCCACCTGAATAGAGCTACGTAGGATAGAAGCCACCTGAATAGAGCTACGTAGGATAGAAGCCACCTGAATAGAGCTACGTAGGATAGAAGCCACCTGAATAGAGCTACGTAGGATAGAAGCCACCTGAATAGAGCTATGTAGGATAGAAGCCACCTGAATAGAGCTACGTAGGATAGAAGCCACCTGAATAGAGCTACGTAGGATAGAAGCCACCTGAATAGAGCTATGTTGGATAGAAGCCACCTGACGAGAATCAACAAGTAGTGAAAGCAGCCTCAGGGCTCTGCAGCATGAGTTAAATGGAATACCAAATGTAAATTTTAGTAGATGCTCTTATCCATAGCAACTTACAGTAATGAGTGCATACTTTTTCATACTGGTCCCACATGGGAATCGAACCCACAACCATGACATTGCAAGCACCATGCTCTACCAACTGAGCCACACGGTACCCTATTCCCAATTTTAAAAATGAATAAATCTTACCCTCCATTAACTGGTATAACAGAATATGTAGAGGACTGGTTAAATCTCACCCTCCATTAACTGCTATGACAGAATATGTAGAGGACTGGTTAAATCTCACCCTCCATTAACTGGTATAACAGAATATGTAGAGGACTGGTTAAATCTCACCCTCCATTAACTGGTATAACAGAATATGTAGAGGACTGGTTAAATCTCACCCTCCATTAACTGGTATAACAGAATATGTAGAGGACTGGTTAAATCTCACCCTCCATTAACTGGTATAACAGAATATGTAGAGGACTGGTTAAATCTCACCCTCCATTAACTGGTATAACAGAATATGTAGAGGACTGGTTAAATCTCACCCTCCATTAACTGGTAGAACAGAATATGTAGAGGACTGGTTAAATCTCACCCTCCATTAACTGGTATAACAGAATATGTAGAGGACTGGTTAAATCTCACCCTCCATTAACTGGTAGAACAGAATATGTAGAGGACTGGTTAAATCTCACCCTCCATTAACTGGTAGAACAGAATATGTAGGGGACTGGTTGAACTAAGAGCCTAAATGCATTGTAATGTAGATGGTTAGTCCTCTAGTGGATGGAATGGAGATCAGCTTGGGGAATGAGTGGAATTGTCTGGAGAGGATTATCATTGGGCAGACAGACAGTAAAACACCTCCAGGATGTTTAGGTCCGTGTCAGTGGAGATGTTAAGGATGGCAGATAGTTGGGTCATGTTTCTGCCTGCTAAATGTAGAACCTGCTAAATGTAGAACCAGTCAGATTTAGTGAAATAGTTGGTCCCACATGAGTGAACTTACTGCACAACAATACAAGTATTGGAACAGGGAGCAAACAGTCAGTTTGAAGGTTGAACCTCACACAAACACTAGTACAGAAGTCATCTGACAGATGGTCTTTCCTCCCCCAGAGTGTTTTGACTTGGGGGTTTTACAATCACACTTTTAAAGGAGACGCTGGCCTGCAGATAATGTCTCTAAAGTGTTGCTGTTTGGACATGGTAGGAAGAGAGGAAACACCAAGCAGTCAGACTGCAGATAATGTCTCTAAAGTGTTGCTGTTTGGACATGGTAGGAAGAGAGGAAACACCAAGCAGTCAGACTGCAGATAATGTCTCTAAAGTGTTGCTGTTTGGACATGGTAGGAAGAGAGGAAACACCAAGCAGTCAGACTGCAGATAATGTCTCTAAAGTGTTGCTGTTTGGACATGGTAGGAAGAGAGGAAACACCAAGCAGTCAGACTGCAGATAATGTCTCTAAAGTGTTGCTGTTTGGACATGGTAGGAAGAGAGGAAACACCAAGCAGTCAGACTGCAGAAATGAAGTGACTGATGATGGTAAAGATCCTAAAGCTGCATGTAATTCTCCTGAGCACCGCCAGATATCAGAGAACGGACCCAGACTCCAGGCCCACAGACAGACTCAGTGAAGAACAGAAAAAATAACCATCAAGAGCAGGAAGTTAAATGAGGAATGGCTGTGAATGGATGTAAAAGTTACTTGTGAAAAGGTTCTAGTTCTCTCCCCTTGGTCACTACATTAGTCAATGTCAGACCCTCACTGGAAACACACAGGAACTCAGTGGAGAACTGCCACTTGGAGCCAGGGGTAAAGATTGTGTTACTCTGATGCCCTGTTGAGCCCTGGCATGCATAGCCATGTGCTTTCACAAAGGTTGCATTTTCCTCCCCACAAGGAGAGGGTGAGAAAACAAACAATCTATCAGGACTTCCCCTGTGCCTGTTGGAGTGATGTCAGAGCTGGGATCCATTCCTGTCAGTTGAATTGGACATAGGACTTCCCCTGTGCCTGTTGGAGTGATGTCAGAGCTGGGATCCATCCCTGTCAGTTGAATTGGACATAGGACTTCCCCTGTGCCCGTTGGAGTGATGTCAGAGCTGGGATCCATTCCTGTCAGTTGAATTGGACATAGGACTTCCCCTGTGCCCGTTGGAGTGATGTCAGAGCTGGGATCCATTCCTGTCAGTTGAATTGGACATAGGACTTCCCCTGTGCCTGTTGGAGTGATGTCAGAGCTGGGATCCATTCCTGTCAGTTGAATTGGACATAGGACTTCCCCTGTGCCTGTTGGAGTGATGTCAGAGCTGGGATCCATTCCTGTCAGTTGAATTGGACATAGGACTTCCCTGTGCCTGTTGGAATGATGTCAGAGCTGGGATCCATTCCTGTCAGTTGAATTGGACATAGGACATCTGCTTCCTTTGAGTGCAACTCCATGTCTAAATTGCCTGGAATTTAGATGCAATTGACCCCAATTCATGTATTTTTCTGTCACGAGGGTCATTAAGCAGAAGACGAACATGTTTAAAGGAAACTCAATATATAATTGAACATAATTAAAATTCTTCATCCACTGTCTTTTCAAGGCTCTGAATAACGATGAAATGAGGGCAACGTCTTTTTGCCTTGTGTTTACATGAAACAGACCAGGAGTTAGGAAAACACGCTGGGGCTTGTTGATATGTCTGCAATGGAAACAGACCAGACAGATATGTCTAACAGTCACTTCCTTTTAATCATAGCACCAGTTCAGTCTGTATATGTTACGTACATCCCTTGGAAGAAACTGTCTGAAAGGATTTGCATAATTCATAGAAAGAAAAATGATCTCTATGCTGATGCAACCCTGAGCAAGACTGAAAGGATGATATTACTGTCTGTCTGATAATGTTTACTGATGTGCCGCTGACCTCTTAAATAGATGTTGCTCTAATAGGGATGTTTCACTGGAGCTGACCTCTTAAATAGATGTTGCTCTAATAGTGATGTTTAACTGGAGCTGACCTCTCAAATAGATGTTGCTCTAATAGGGATGTTTAACTGGAGCTGACCTCTTAAATAGATGTTGCTCTAACAGGGATGTTTAACTGGAGCTGTAGCAGGTATCTTAGCCAACACCTTTAGTACATAGAGATCATTTAAGAGTAAAAGTCATTGTTCGTTCAAAAAGCGGGGGGTTTCTTTTGAGGGGAGGTAGCGATGTATATGTTATTCGTCATATATCAGATAATTGACGCTGAATTTTTCAGAACAATGTTGCCCTTTCAATTTGGGAAGTGGGTTATGCTATTTATCTTGATTGAGCTTCTGTGGTCATATTATCTGTGGTCACATTATCTGTGGTCACATTCTGGAATTCAATAGCATCATATAAATGGTGGAGGTTCTGTGTGTTTCCAACAGAGACTGAGGTTGAGATGGAATGTTCATAATGGAATTTTCATTTATTTACCCAAGATTCTAGTTCCAGCACGTAGCCCACAAGTACCCTCACAAGCCACAATGATGTGGGAGCTAGATCCAGGCTGGCCTCATTACTGTGCTGTTGGCCCAGAGATAATATACAGTATGTTTAGCAAAAACACTGCTTCTTCACTTCTCTGGGAAAACAAACACTACAGCAGCACTGAGACAAAGTAAGAGCAGAACTCCCCGGGCAAAGATAAGACTGCTTTATAAACGACTGGTGTTAGCTGCTGTCAACAGTAGAAACACAATGGATCTGTCCCAAATGGCACCCTATGCCCTTTTATAGTGCATTACTTTAGACCAGGGCCCATAGGGCCCATCGAGCTCTGGTCAAAAGTAGTGCACTATATAGGGAGTATGGTGCCATAATTTGTATATTACTCTATTTAAACAATGTATATATATATATATGAGAACTTGTGTATATATACACACACAAGTTCTCATTTCCAACTGCGACCTGGCCAAGATAAAGCAAAGCAGTGCGACACAAACAACAACACAGAGATTCACATGGAATAAACAAACGTACAGTCAATAACAAAATAGAAAAAGTCTATATACAATGTGTGCAAATGGTGTGAGGAGGCAATAAATAGGCCATAGTAGTGAAGTAATTACAATTTAGCATATTAACACTGGAGTGAGAGATGTGCAGATGATGATGTGCAAATAGAAATACTGGTGTGCAAAAGAGCAGGAAAGTAAATAAAAACAATATGGGGATGAGGTAGGTAGATTGGATGGGCTATTTACAGATGGGCTGTGTACAGTTGCAGCGATCGGTAAGCTGCTCAGATAGCTGATGCTTAAAGTTAGTGAGGGAGATATAAGTCTCCAACTTCAGTGATTTTTGCAATTCGTTCCAGTCATTGGCAGCAGAGAACTGGAAGGAAAGGCGGCCAAAGGAAGTGTTGGCTTTGGGGATGACCGGTGATATATACCTGCTGGAGCGTGTGCTATGGGTGGGTGTTGCTATGGTGACCAGTGAGCTGAGATAAGGTGGGCCTTTATCTAGCAAAGACTTATAGACGACCTGGAACCAGTGGGTCTGGCGACGAATATGTAGCGAGGGCCAGCCGACGAGAGCATACAGGTTGCAGTGGTGGGTGGTATATGGGGCTTTGGTGACAAAACGTATGGCACTGTGATAGACTGCATCCAGTTTGCTGAGTAGAGTGTTGGAGGCTATTTTGTAAATGACATCGCCGAAGTCAAGGATTGGTAGGATAGTTAGTTTAACGAGGGTAAGTTTGGCAGCATGAGTGAAGGATGCTTTGTTGCGAAATAGGATGCCGATTCTAGATTTAATTTAGGATTGGAGATGTTTAATATGAGTCTGGAAGAAGAGTTTACAGTCTAGCCAGACACCTAGGTATTTATAGATGTCCACATATTCTAAGTCAGAACCGTCCAGAGTAGTGATGCTAGTCAGGCGGGCGGGTGCGGGCAGCGATCGGTTGAAAAGCATGCATTTCGTTTTGGCTACTCTCCAGTCATCTACACTTTTACAGACCACATGGTTTGTTGTTTGTGTCTGTACTGCAACCCATCTGTTGTGTGGCTGTGATGCAGTGCCCTACAAACAAGCCTCCATCTAGTCCTGAGCAATATCTGTGTTATTGTGTACACATTGTCCCATTGGTTTTAGTTCCTGTGTTGTCAGTGTAGAGGTAAGGTATGGGCTCAGTTTCAAATGGCACCCTATTCACTATGTAGTGCACTACTTTTGACAAGGGACCAGTCCACTTTGAAGAACCGTTTTTTACATATATTTTTATTTTACATATGACTTTCCCCCCTAAGAGAGTATCTAGAACATTAAGTGGTTCGTTGGCTGTCCCCAAAAGAGAACCCTTTGAAGAAACCTTTTTGGTTCCAGGTAAAACCCTTTCCACATAGGGTTCTACATGGAACCCAAAAGGGTTCTACTTGGAACCTACAAGGGTTCTTCAATGGGTTCTATTTTAGGGAGCGCTAAAGAGCCCTTTTAGGTTCTAGATAGCACTTTTCTTTCTAAGAGTGTAGTGGTACCATTATGGACCAATAGGATGCCATTTGGGACACAGGCACAGAAACATGGTTAGAGACATAAACCTGTGGTCAGGAAGGCCAGGCAGGTAGCTGAATGAGATGTGACAGTGTTGTTGGCTGGATTGAAAGTAGACTGTTGCTCTCTATCAGGACTCCTGAGCTGATGGATTGGAAAGCCATCAATAGAGACTCACTTATTGCCCAGGAGCTGTGCTAGGCACAGGACCAGCAAGCTCAGCTAAAACTACCAATATCACATTTACAGGAAGGAAATGGGGAAAAGGAGAAATAGAGGGAGAGATTAAGGAGAGAGAAAGTCTATAGCTAACCATGAAATATGGTAACTTTACTGTGCAGTTCAGCTGTTCTGCATTTTCCCGTTTGTAGCAGAGCCATACACCGTGTAGAGATACAGTGGGGCAAAAAAAGTATTTAGTCAGCCACCAATTGTGCAAGTTCTCCCACTTAAAAAGATGAGAGAGGCCTGTAATTTTCATCATCGGTACACTTCAACTATGACAGACAAAATGAGAAAGAAAAAATCCAGAAAATCACATTGTAGAATTTTTTATGAATTTATTTGCAAATTATGGTGGAAAATAAGTATTTGGTCACCTACAAACAAGCAAGATTTCTGGCTCTCACAGACCTGTAACTTCTTTAAGAGGCTCCTCTGTCCTCCACTCGTTACCTGTATTAATGGCACCTGTTTGAACTTGTTATCAGTATAAAAGACACCTGTCCACAACCTCAAACAGTCACACTCCAAACTCCACTATGGCCAAGACCAAAGAGCTGTCAAAGGACACCAGAAACAAAATTGTAGACCTGCACCAGGCTGGGAAGACTGAATCTGCAATAGGTAAGCAGCTTCTCACCCCGTGGGGTCAAAATGATAACAAGAACGGTGAGCAAAAATCCCAGAACCACACGGGGGGACCTAGTGAATGACCTGCAGAGAGCTGGGACCAAAGTAACAAAGCCTACCATCAGTAACACACTACGCCGCCAGGGACTCGTCGTGTTTGGAGGACAAAGAATGCTGAGTTGCATCTAAAGAACACCATGCCTACTGTGAAGCATGGGGCTGTTTTTCTGCAAAGGGACCAGGACGACTGATCCGTGTAAAGGAAAGAATGAATGGGGCCATGTATCATGAGATTTTGAGTGAAAACCTCCTTCCATCAGCAAGGGCATTGAAGATGAAACGTGGCTGGGTCTTTCAGAATGACAATGATCCCAAACACACCACCCGGGCAACGAAGGAGTGGCTTCATAAGAAGCATTTCAAGGTCCTGGAGTGACCTAGCCAGTCTCCAGATCTCAACCCTATAGAAAATCTTTGGAGGGAGTTGAAAGTCCGTGTTGCCCAGCAACAGCCCCCAAACATCACTGCTCTAGAGGAGATCTGCATGGAGGAATGGGCCAAAATACCAGCAACAGTGTGTGAAAACATTTGACCTCTGTCATTGCCAACAAAGGGTATATAGCAAAGTATTGAGATACTTTTGTTGTTGACCAAATACTTATTTTCCACCATAATTTGCAAATAAATACATTTAAAATCCTAAAATGTGATTTTCTGGATTTTTTTTCCTCATTTTGTCTGTCATAGTTGAAGTGTACCTATGATAAAAATTACAGGCCTCTCTTATCTTTTTAAGTGGGAGAACTTGCACCATTGGTTGCTGACTAAATACTTTTTTCCCCCACTGTATACAGGTAACTGCCAACATAAAGAGACAATGAGGGATACAACGTATATTGAAAGCAGGTGCTTCCACACAGGTGTGTTTCCTGAGTTAATTAAGAAATTAACATCCCATCATGCTTAGGGTCATGTATACAAATGCCCAGTTGCCAATTACGTTGGGGTTAGTGCTACCCGGAATCCTTGGGACGTCTCTACCCTAAACCCTAACCTGAACCCCTGCCCTTACCATAACCATTACCTAACCCTAACCCCTACCCTAAACCCTAAACTTAACCCCTACCCTTACCATAACCCTTACCTAACCCTAACTCCTACCCTACCCTTACCATAACATAACCCTAAACCCTACCCTAAACCCTAAACTTAACCCCTACCATAACCCTAAACCCTAAACTTAACCCCTACCCTTACCATAACCATAACCCTTACCTAACCCCTACCCTAAACGTAACCCTTAACATAACCCTTACCTAACCCTAACTCCTTGTCATGCCCTGACCTTAGATATCTCTGTTTTTCTATATATTTTGGTTAGGTCAGGGTGTGACTTGGGTGGGTACTCTAGTTTTTGTATGTCTAGGGTTTTTGTATGTCTATATTGGCCTGATATGGTTCCCAATCAGAGACGGCTGTTTATCATTGTCTCTGATTGGGGATCATATTTAGGTAGCCATTTTCCTCATTTGTGTTGTGGGATCTTGTCTATGTATAGTTGCCTTAGTGCATTCAGTAGCTTCACGTTTCGTTTGGTTGTTTGTTGTTTTGTACAGTTCGATTTATTAAAATGATGTGGAACTCTACTTGCGCTGTGCCTTGGTCTAATCCTTACGACGAACTTGACACTCCTACCCTAAACCCTAAACTTAACCCCTACCCTTACCATAACCATAACCTTTACCTAACCCTAACTTTAATCATTATTAACATTATTTTGGCCACCATGGCTAGAAGGTAAAACAAGGGAAATGCTAGTGGGGATATTTCCCATGTCCCCATGAGGACAAAGGCTATTTTAAACTTAGGGTTTAGTGTTATTAGGGTAAGAATTAGGGTTAGAATTAGAGTCAGAGTTAACTGAAAGGTGGAGTAGCTCAATGTTTAACAATTGACATAAAATCACTATATTTGATACATTATTACTTGTTATAAGCTTATTATCAACTCATAACCAATGTCCATTGCTTGGGAATGTGCAGTATAATTCTGTGGGGGAAATGAACTACAAAGGAAAATGCATCTTGTTCAAATGACATAAATGGCATTTCTAAATGGCATTGTGCTTTGCTTTGCTGTGCATTACTCCCCACACCTCCCCTTTGCATTAAACGTCAAAATACCATTTTAGAAGACAAAGCATTTTCCTGCTCACCTCACAAAGTATTTGATTTGCGTCTTAAAGGAACTAAGGAGCCTCTTGAAGACTAGATGGTGCAATTCAATGGGTCTATAATGATCTTTTCCTGTCAGAAATACAACCCACTGGCCACACACTGGTTGAATCAACATTGTGTCCACACCATTTCGTTGCACCAACTTGGAATAGACGTTGAATTGACATTTGTACCCAGTTGGAAGCCTTTATTGATTTAATATTCTGCTTTAATCTCCTTTATGCAAATATCCCATACAATCCCTTTAGATTGTCCTGAGCTGAAGCTTTTTATATGTTAATGCATCTGACTCATCTTTTCCCTCTCTCTCTCTTTACTCTCTCTCTCTCTTTACTCTTTCTCTCAACTCTCTCTCTTCACTCTTTCTCTCAACTCTCTCTTCACCCTCTCTCTCTTCACTCTTTCTCTCAACTCTCTCTTCACCCTCTCTCTCTTCACTCTCTCTCTCTCTCTTTACTCTTTCTCTCTCTCTTTCACTCTCTCTCTCTCTCTTCACCCTCTCTCTCTCTCTTTCTCTTTCTCTCAACTCTCTCTTCACCCTCTCTCTCTCTCTTTACTCTTTCTCTCAACTCTCTCTTCACTCTCTCTCTCTCTCTTCACTCTTTCTCTCAACTCTCTCTTCACCTCTCTCTCTCTTCACTCTCTCTCTCTCTCTTTACTCTTTCTCTCTCTCTCTTCACCCTCTCTCTCTTCACCCCTCTCTCTCTCTCTTTACTCTTTCTCTCTCTCTTCACCCTCTCTCTCTTCACCCTCTCTCTCTTCACCCTCTCTTCTTCACCCTCTCTCTCTTCACCTCTCTCTCTCTCTTACTCTTTCTCTCAACTCTCTTCACCCTCTCTCTCTTCTCTTCTCTCTCTTCACTCTCTTCTCTCTTCACCCTCTCTCTCTTCACCTCTCTCTCTCTCTTTACTCTTTCTCTCAACTCTCTCTTCACCCTCTCTCTCTCTTCACCCCCTCTCTCTCTCTTCACCCTCTCTCTCTCTCTTCACTCTCTCTCTCTTCACCCTCTCTCTCTCTTCACCCTCTTTCTCTTCAACTCTCTCTTCACCCTCTCTCTCTTCACCCTCTCTCTCTCTTCACTCTCTCTCTTCACCCCTCTCTCTCTCTTCACCTCTCTCTCTCTCTTCACCCTCTCTCTCTTCACCCTCTCTCTCTCTTCTCCCTCTCTCTCTTCACTCTCTCAACTCTCTCTTCACCCTCTCTCTCTCTCTTCTCTCTCTCTCTCTTCACCCTCTCTCTCTTCACCCTCTCTCTCTCTTCACCTCTCTCTCTTCACCCTCTCTCTCTTCACCCTCTCTCTCTCTTCACCCTCTCTCTCTTCACCCTCTCTCCTTCTCTTCACCCTCTCTCTTCACCCTCTCTCTCTTCACCCTCTCTCTCTCTTCACCCTCTCTCTCTTCACCCTCTCCCTCTCTTCACCCTCTCTCTCTTCACCCTCTCCCTCTCTTCACCCCTCTCTCTCTCTTCACCCTCTCTCTCTTCTCTCTCTCTTCTCCCTCTCTCTCTTCACCTCTCTCCTCTCTTCACCCTCTCTCTCTTCACCCTCTCCCTCTCTTCACCCTCTCTCTCTTCACCCTCTCTCTTCACCCTCTCTCTCTTAACCCTCTCTCTCTCTTCTCCCTCTCTCTCTTCACCCTCTCCCTCTCTTCACCCTCTCTCTCTTCACCCTCTCTCTCTTCACCCTCTCTCTCTTCACCCTCTCTCTCTTCACCCCCTCTCTCTCTTCACCCCTCTCTCTCTTCACCCTCTCTCTCTTCACCCCCTCTCCCTCTCTTCACCCTCTCTCTCTTCACCCTCTCCTTCTCTTCACCCTCTCTCTCTTAACCCTCTCCTTCTCTTCACCCTCTCTCTCTTCACCCTCTCTCTCTTCACCCTCTCTCTCTTCACCCTCTCTCTCTTAACCCTCTCTCTCTCTCTTCACCCTCTCTCTCTTCACCCTCTCCCTCTCTTCACCCTCTCTCTCTTCACCCTCTCTCTCTTCACCCTCTCTCTCTTAACCCTCTCTCTCTTCACCCTCTCTCTCTTCACCCTCTCTCTCTTCACCCTCTCTCTCTTCACCTCTCTCTCTCTTCACCCTCTCTCTCTTCACCCTCTCTCTCTCTTCACCCTCTCTCTCTTCACCCTCTCCCTCTCTTCACCCTCTCTCTCTTCACCCTCTCCTCTCTCTTCACCCTCTCTCTCTTCACCCTCTCCCTCTCTTCACCCCTCTCTCTCTTCACCCTCTCTCTCTTCACCCTCTCTCTCTTCACCCTCTCCTTCTCTTCACCCTCTCTCTCTTAACCCTCTCTCTCTCTCGCTCTCTATTTTCTTCCTCCCCTATGCATTGAACTATTCATCAGCGCTCTCTTTCTTGACATTGTTTTTATTAGTTGAAGCCTGAAGGTCCCCTTTGTGAGGGCAGATGTACACTGAACAGAAATATAAACGCAACATGTAAAGTGTTGGTCCCATGTTTCATGAGCTGAAATAAAAGATCCCAGAAATGTTTCATTGACACAAAAATCATATTTCTCTCAAATGTTGTGCACACATTTCTTTATCTCTGTTAGTATTTCTCCTTTCCCAAGATAATCCATCCTCCTGGCAGGTGTGGCATATCAAGAAGCTGATTAAACAGCATGATCATTACACAGGTGCACCTTGTGATGGGGACAAAAGGCCACTCTAAAATGTGCAGTTTTGTCTCACAACACAATGCCACAGATGTCTCAAGTTTCGAGACAGCGTGCAATTGGCATGCGGACTGCAGGAATGTCCACCAGAGCTGTTGCCAGATAATTTAATGTTAACTTCTCTACCATAAGCTGCCTCCAACATTGTTTTAAAGAATTGGGCAGTACGTCTAACCGGCCTCACAACCGCAGACCACATGTAACCATGCCAGCCCAGAATCTCCACATCTGGCTTCTTTTCCTGCGAGATTGTCTGACACCAGCCACCGGGACAGCTGATGAAACTGAGGAGTATTTCTGTCTGTAATAAAGCCCATTCTGATTGGCTGGGCCTGGCTCCCTAGTGGTTGGGCCTATGCCCTCCTATTCCCACGCATGGCTCGCCCCTGCCCTTTCATGTGAAATCCATAGATAAGGGCCTAATGAAATGATTTAAAATGACTGATTTCCTTATATGAACTGTAACTGTAAAAGTGTTGTTTATGTTTTTGCTCAATATATAAATTCATGAGGTTTTCCTTCCTGTAATAATTGTAGAATAATCTTGTATTTTTAAGTGTAGTATATGGATATATTATAAAGAGTTATCTTACTGTTTTATCTTCTCTCTGTGAAGTCCTCAGCTCAACATTCCACTTCTTCAATCTTTACAATATAATAGGTGTTGGATTGTCATCTAGTGGACAATTACAGTATTGACTCTAATCGTTCCTAAATTGGCCACCATCTAGTGGACAGTTACAGTATTGACTCTAATCTTTCCTAAATTGGTCACCATCTAGTGAACAGTTACAGTATTGACTTTAAGCTTCCCTCAATTGGTCACCATCAAGTGGACAGTTACAGTATTGATTCTAATTTTCCCTCAGTTGGTCAGCCTAGGGGGATATGAAGCCATCACTTGGGGGATATGAAGCCATCACTAGGGGGATATGAAGCCATCACTAGGGGGATATGAAGCCTTCACTAGGGGGCTATGAAGCCATCACTAGGGGGATATGAAGCCATCACTAGGGGGATATGAAGCCTTCACTAGGGGGCTATGAAGCCATCACTAGGGGATATGAAGCCATCACTAGGGGAAACCATCATAGGGGGAAGCCATCACTAGGGGGATATGAAGCCATCACTAGGGGATATGAAGCCATCACGAGGGGGATATGAAGCCATCACTAGGGGATATGAAGCCATCACTAGGGGATATTAAGCCATCATCACTAGGGGCCATCACTAGGGGGATATGAAGCCATCACTAGGGGGACTAGGGGATATGAAGCCATCACTAGGGGGATATGAAGCCATCACTAGAGGGATATGAAGCCATCACTAGGGGGATATGAAGCCATCACTAGGGGGATATGAAGCCATCACTAGGGGGATATGAAGCCATCACTAAGGGGATATTAAGCCATCACTAGGGGGATATGAAGCCATCACTTGTTGCTTCATTTGACCCTCTTCACAAGGGTGACTTCATTCACAAATAGTTCACACCAGATCTCTAAAGTCTGATTCATTCAATCAAGTGAAACACACACACACCCTTTCCAAAACAAACTATACAGAGTGAGACACACTGGTTGCCAAGCCTCGATGACATGAGAATCATTTGTGGTGGTGTTTGATGTGTTCTGAGTCTGCACACAGTGTTCACACAAGCTCTCCTGATGATAGTTTAGTAAGGCCTGTGTTACTGTAACAATAACAATGCAGGGAAGCCTTTCTCATCATTTCATGTAGACCTACATTGCTACTCCATGGATTCCCGTAGCTGAAGCCCATTGGTAGGCAACCCTGGTCCTGGAGTGCAGCTGTCGCTTCATGTTTTTCATTTTACCGACCACGTGTGTTGAATTTAGGCAATCACTGAACTGATCAATTAGCTAAGTAGCTCAGTGTGATGCCTGGTTGGAACAGGGTTGACTACCCCTGCAGTAGCCAAACACCTACCTCACCAATGTCCTGATTTGAATATTATCACTATCACTTAACTTGAAAGTGTGTCGAACAAACAGCACTATGGGTCTCTAGACAAATGTGTGTACTGTATTTATGCACTGGAGTCATTTAAAGTGTGAACTTGGAGTCCAGTTCCAAGTTTGGCTTTGGCACATACCTCTCAGTAACACAGGGTTTCATTCTAGAACTAAAACGATGAGGAGGAGAGAGTCGAGCCTCTCTGAGGCTCCACTGTGACTGTCTGTGGCAGGAGAGTAAGGAGCATAGCAGGGTCTACGAGCCAAATGGGTGAAAGAGCAGCTTTCTGACAACAACCCCAGCATGGTCACTAGAATGAGGACATAGAAAACGTCAGCTTCTGCTCCATCCTTTTACTTCTCCTCTTCAGGCCTGAAGTCTAGCAGGGGTCCTTAGTTTGATTCCTACACCTCCTCTTCAGTCCTGAAGTCTAACAGGAGTCTTTAGTTTGATTCCTACACCTCCTCTTCAGTCCTGAAGTCTAGCAGGAGTCTATAGTTTGATTCCTACACCCCCTCTTCAGTCCTGAAGTCTAACAGGAGTCTATAGTTTGATTCCTACACCTCCTCTTCAGTCCTGAAGTCTAACAGGGGTCTTTAGTTTGATTCCTACACCTCCTCTTCAGTCCTGAAGTCTAACAGGAGTCTATAGTTTGATTCCTACACCTCCTCTTCAGTCCTGAAGTCTAACAGGAGTCTATAGTTTGATTCCTACACCTCCTCTTCAGTCCTGAAGTCTAACAGGGTCTTTAGTTTGATTCCTACACCTCCTCTTCAGTCCTGAAGTCTAACAGGAGTCTATAGTTTGATTCCTACACCCCCCTCTTCAGTCCTGAAGTCTAAGTCAGGAGTCTTTAGTTTGATTCCTACACCTCCTCTTCAGTCCTGAAGTCTAACAGGAGTCTTTAGTTTGATTCCTACACCTCCTCTTCAGTCCTGAAGTCTAACAGGAGTCTTTAGTTTGATTCCTACACCTCCTCTTCAGTCCTGAAGTCTAACAGGAGTCTTTAGTTTGATTCCTACACCTCCTCTTCAGTCCTGAAGTCTAGCAGGAGTCTATAGTTTGATTCCTACACCTCCTCTTCAGTCCTGAAGTCTTGCAGGAGTCTATAGTTTGATTCCTACACCTCCTCTTCAGTCCTGAAGTCTAGCAGGGGTCTTTAGTTTGATCCCTACACTTCCTCTTCAGTCCTGAAGTCTAACAGGGGTCTTTAGTTTGATTCCTACACCTCCTCTTCAGTCCTGAAGTCTAACAGGAGTCTTTAGTTTGATTCCTACACCTCCTCTTCAGTCCTGAAGTCTAGCAGGAGTCTATAGTTTGATTCCTACACCCCCTCTTCAGTCCTGAAGTCTAGTCAGTTTGAGTCTGAAGTCTAGTTTGATTCCTACACCTCCTCTTCAGTCCTGAAGTCTAGCAGGGGTCTTTAGTTTGATTCCCTACACACTCCTCTTCAGTCCTGAAGTCTAGCAGGAGTCTTTAGTTTGATTCCTACACCTCCTCTTCAGTCCTGAAGTCTAGCAGGGGTCTTTAGTTTGATCCCTACACTTCCTCTTCAGTCCTGAAGTCTAACAGGGTCTTTAGTTTGATTCCTACCTCCTCTTCAGTCCTCTTCTTTAGTCCTGAAGTCCTGAAGCAGGAGTCTATAGTTTGATTCCTACACCTCCTCTTCAGTCCTGAAGTCTTGCAGGAGTCTTTAGTTTGATTCCTACACCTCCTCTTCAGTCCTGAAGTCTAGCAGGGGTCTTTAGTTTGATCCCTACACTTCCTCTTCAGTCCTGAAGTCTAACAGGGTCTTTAGTTTGATTCCTACACCTCCTCTTCAGTCCTGAAGTCTAACAGGAGTCTTTAGTTTGATTCCTCACATCCTCTTCAGTCCTGTCTAGCAGGGGTCTTTAGTTTGATTCCTACACCTCCTCTTCAGTCCTGAAGTCTAGCAGGAGTCTATAGTCTTTAGTTGATTCCTACACCTCCTCTTCAGTCCTGAAGTCTAGCAGGAGTCTTTAGTTTGATTCCTACACCTCCTCTTCAGTCCTGAAGTCTAGCAGGGGGTCTTTAGTTTGATCCCTACACTTCCTCTTCAGTCCTGAAGTCTAGCAGGAGTCTTTAGTTTGATTCCTACACCTCCTCTTCAGTCCTGAAGTCTAGCAGGGTCTTTAGTTTGATCCTACACCTCCTCTTCAGTCCTGAAGTCTAGCAGGAGTCTTTAGTTTGATTCCTACACCTCCTCTTCAGTCCTGAAGTCTAGCAGGGGTCTTTAGTTTGATCCCTACACTTCCTCTTCAGTCCTGAAGTCTAACAGGAGTCTTTAGTTTGATTCCTACACCTCCTCTTCAGTCCTGAAGTCTAACAGGAGTCTTTAGTTTGATTCCTACACCTCCTCTTCAGTCCTGAAGTCTAGCATGAGTCTTTAGTTTGATTCCTACACCTCCTCTTCAGTCCTGAAGTCTAACAGGGGTCTTTAGTTTGATTCCTACACCTCCTCTTCAGTCCTGAAGTCTAACAGGGGTCTTTAGTTTGATTCCTACACCTCCTCTTCAGTCCTGAAGTCTAACAGGAGTCTTTAGTTTGATTCCTACACCTCCTCTTCAGTCCTGAAGTCTAGCAGGAGTCTTTAGTTTGATTCCTACACCTCCTCTTCAGTCCTGAAGTCTAGCAGGAGTCTTTAGTTTGATTCCTGAACAGTCTTTAGTTTGATTCCTCTTCAGTCCTGAAGTCTAGCAGGAGTCTTTAGTTTGATTCCTACACCTCCTCTTCAGTCCTGAAGTCTAGCAGGAGTCTTTAGTTTGATTCCTACACCTCCTCTTCAGTCCTGAAGTCTAGCAGGAGTCTTTAGTTTGATTCCTACACCTCCTCTTCAGTCCTGAAGTCTAACAGGGGTCTTTAGTTTGATTCCTACACCTCCTCTTCAGTCCTGAAGTCTAACAGGGTCTTTAGGAGTCTAACAGGAGTCTTTAGTTTGATTCCTACACCTCCTCTTCAGTCTGAAGTCTACACCTCCTCTTCAGCAGGAGTCTTTAGTTTGATTCCTACACCTCCTCTTCAGTCCTGAAGTCTAGCAGGAGTCTTTAGTTTGATTCCTACACCTCCTCTTCAGTCCTGAAGTCTGAAGTCAGGAGTCTTTAGTTTGATTCCTACACCTCCTCTTCAGTCCTGAAGTCTAACAGGGGTCTTTAGTTTGATTCCTACACCTCCTCTTCAGTCCTGAAGTCTAACTCCTCTTCAGGAAGTCTTTAGTTTGATTCCTACACCTCCTCTTCAATCCTGAAGT
The DNA here is from genome assembly GCF_018296145.1 of Oncorhynchus tshawytscha. Taxonomy (NCBI): domain Eukaryota; kingdom Metazoa; phylum Chordata; class Actinopteri; order Salmoniformes; family Salmonidae; genus Oncorhynchus; species Oncorhynchus tshawytscha. The sequence continues at coordinate 17,134 of NW_024608909.1, forward strand.
CTAACAGGGGTCTTTAGTTTGATTCCTACACCTCCTCTTCAGTCCTGAAGTCTAACAGGAGTCTTTAGTTTGATTCCTACACCTCCTCTTCAGTCCTGAAGTCTAACAGGAGTCTAGGGAAACACACACATTCTTTTTCATGTTCAAACACTTGTTTTTTTTTTTTTTTCACAAGTAAATATGTAATCTTGCATGCCATAGTAAACAATGGTAGGCTACAAAATGTGTCTGCTCAGTGACATGATTCTATTGGGTTCTCCATTTTGTTCATGTCATGTTTAAATCGACTTTCTGGATGTCAATGTAATTACCGACACTGTCTAACAAAAAAATAGAAAAAAGCTTGTTGTACCAAATCAGGGTACCGTAAAACCGAAAACACTCTGTTCTTTTAAAGATGGCAGAGCGTGCCCTCAGAGTTGGCCCTCATTTCCCCAGAAAACCATCCTCCTTCCATACATTTATTTTCTATATGGGAGACGTTTACATTCCTATGAGGGAGATTTGGATATGATTGCATGATTAAATGAAGATGAAATTAAGACACTGTACATAAAGAGTGTCTGAGAGCCCATCTCCTGCTCTCTGTAGATATCTGTCTGAATTACAGGCTGTGGGGTCATTATATATGGACCAGGCATTCATTCAAGCCTGTGTTGTGGAAGTGTTTTCAAATCAGGACTATATTAATAGAACTGAATCTCATACCTCTCTCTCTCGCTCTCTCTCAAACACACACAACCCATACTCTCTCTCTCTCACATTCCATTCGATCAGTCCCTCAGTATGGGAGGCACAGAGCCTGCCCAGAGTTGGACGTTCCAGTGTCCCCCCCCCCCGTTAAAGCACTCTAAACTCACATACAGACAGGCAGACATGAGGAACAGCACTACATACAGCCAGCCCTGAGGAGGAGGATACAACACAGATCACTCCACTGACTGACAATGTAGTCTACATCACACAACTGTGTAGTGTGGATCCCTGTCCTGGATCTGGACCAGCAACAACAACTAACAAGACAACTGGTGATAAATTGGGATGAGTTCCACACTGACACTTGACAGGACTACTCATCCATTCCTACTGATGGGAAGCGGCCATCTTTCTGGATCGACGGTCTACCTCCCAACCGTCTGATTGACGACAGGACAGGAAGACATGCTGTGAAGAGAGACAGAAGACAGACAGAAGCCATAAAAGAGGACCGTTAGCCTGTGTTTCCTGCTGCCATGCCGTGGTACTTCCTGCCCTGCCTGCCCAGCTGCCACATGATCTGGCTGGTTCTGGCTGCCCTTCTGCTGCTACTGACAGGCTATGTGTCTGTGTCTCTGGAAGAGCTGCCTAAGGGCCCAGGGGACATAGCTGGCAGCGGGTCCATGAGCGCCAGCACTAACACTAACGCTCGCCAGTACAACTCTATCCAGCACGGATCCTGCACCTATACCTTCCTGCTACCAGATAACGCTGGGGGGAACAGGCCGTGCTTGACGGAGGCGGAGGGGGTCGGCAGCTCCAGCACCAGCCAGGGACAGGGACAGGGACAGTACCAGGGGAACACTCTACAGGGAGATGCCCCCCTGAAAAAGCCCAAGCTCCCAGGACTGGCCCCGGCTCTGGGGAACCAGAGGATCCAACACCTGGAGAACGTCATGGACAACTACACACAGTGGCTTCACAATGTAAGAGCATGTTCTCCAAGCATACAGTATAGTAGTAGTTGATATAAAGATTAAAGCCTGACGTTTCAGTCTAAACAGAGCTTTATCAGATATTTATACTCTAGAAGGAAATGCATGCCATGTCCCATGGCTGTGCAGGTCAAAATGATCAGCTTTTTATCCGATTCAACTATGTGCTATTGCATTTATAACACATTAGCCATTGTTGTTATCAAAGTTATATAGAGGTGGAACATCTGGCCAAAGCTAGAAAGTATACTGCATTTCATCACTTGAAAATCTATCTGTAGTGTTTTATACTGTATTAAATATCTAACCTTTTGAGCGACCCGAACAAATTCACATAGAAATGTAAGTTATAGATATGTCATTGTCGTTGAAAGCAAGTCTAAGAAGTGGTAGATTGGCAAACAATTAGAATTTTAGCAACCAGGAAATGGGTGAACGATTTCTGCACAGTGCATCTTTAAGTGCACATTATCAGCATTGAGTGTGTTTCAACCCCATGAACTATTTGGGCCGAGCCAAATGTGTCCTGCCATAATGAATATTATTATTATAGGACAACATTTGGCTCAGTCCCACCTGGATCCATCTCTTTCGTCTGTCTCTGTTTACTCAAGAGCAATAAGATATAAGATACCCCAGTACAATTCATCATTGCTTTACAGCCTATCTACATTTTACTCCCCATAGTACAGTATACAATAGATACTGTATATTTGGGGAGATCTGTTGTTTGGATTACTCCATTACACCGAACAACTCTAAATGACATGAGCACCAACCCAACAGAAACAGAAACCTTAAGGATACTAAAAAATCTCTCTCTTACCCCATAAGTGAGGAATGCACCATATCCCGCATTATTAATTAAAAACACTGTCATTTCAAAAGGACTGTTGTTCAAGTGTGTGTGGACCCAGGGACTATGTTGCAGCCCCAGGGATGAGAGATTGATGACAGGGACTTGTTTGACTGTGACAGACAGGCTGTGGCTCTTGGTCGCTGGGTTGTGATGTTCTGAGTGTGTCCGGCTGGCCTGGCTGTCCTTAAGAAAACACTGTGTTGTCTGTCTGAACCCTCTCACACTATGTCACATTGGCCCAATCCAGGGCTGGGGAGTCAATTTCAAGGAATGGGCTCAGCGTTAGGCAGTGCTCTGTCTGTCTGTCTGTCTGTCTGTCTGTCTGTCTGTCTGTCTGTCTGTCTGTCTGTCTGTCTGTCTGTCTGTCTGTCTGTCTGTCTGTCTGTCTGTCTGTCTGTCTGTCTGTCTGTCTGTGGTCTGTCTGTCTGTCTGTGTCTGTCTGTCTGTCTGTCTGTCTGTCTGTCTGTCTGTCTGTCTGTCTGTCTGTCTGTCTGTCTGTCTGTCTCTATCTGTCTATCTGTCTGTGTTTGTTTATGTCTGTCTGTCTGTCTGTCTGTCTGTCTGTCTGTCTGTCTGTCTGTCTGTCTGTCTGTCTGTCTGTCTGTCTGTCTGTCTGTCTCTGTCTCTATCTGTCTATCTGTCTGTGTTTGTTTATGTCTGTCTGTCTGTCTGTCTGTCTGTCTGTCTGTCTGTCTGTCTGTCTGTCTGTCTGTCTGTCTGTCTGTCTGTCTGTCTGTCTGTTGTATCTGTCTATCTGTCTGTGTTTGTTTCTGTCTGTCTGTCTGTCTGTCTGTCTGTCTGTCTGTCTGTCTGTCTGTCTGTCTGTCTGTCTGTCTGTCTGTCTGTCTGTCTGTCTGTCTGTCTGTCTGTCTGTCTGTCTGTCTGTCTGTCTGTCTGTCTGTCTGTCTGTTTATGTCTGTCTGTCTGTCTCTGTCTGTCTATGTGTTCCCTGACCCACCGGGACCTAGGCCAGCAGCATTCACATTCCAAGGAATACCAGAGATGATTCTGTCAGGGAGAACAAGGCCACTTCAGTAGTAACAGACTACCACTTCAGTATTACCAGTGTTGAGTTTGGTAATTGCATTTGGTATAATGTAATACAGGCTATGCTTAAGGGTGAGCACTTGGAACCCTGCATACATGCAGTGAATATAAAATGACAAACTATTCTTCATCTCACTGCACCATCAAATGTTTTTGATGTGTGCATCTGAAAACGACCAGGAGAACAGTCGACAGTTAAGAAAGCAACAATAATATAGTTTTTATGTGGGGCCATGTTTTTCAGAGAACTTCAACTTCAGTGTATTTGTGGGATATCAGTTTCACTGTCTTCATAGTTTCAGGAGTTCCTCTCCATGGCCATTCTTTGATTAAATGAACGCTATAGTGTGGTACTGAGGTCATGTGTTTTCCCTTTGATTAAATGAATGCTATAGTGTGGTACTGAGGTAATGTGTTTTTCCCTTTGATTAAATGAACGCTATAGTGTGGTACTGAGGTAATGTGTTTTTCCCTTTGATTAAATGAACGCTATAGTGTGGTACTGAGGTAATGTGTTTTTCCCTTTGATTAAATGAACGCTATAGTGTGGTACTGAGGTAATGTGTTTTCCCTTTGATTAAATGAACGCTATAGTGTGGTACTGAGGTCATGTGTTTTCCCTTTGATTAAATGAACGCTATAGTGTGGTACTGAGGTCATGTGTTTTCCCTTTGATTAAATGAACGCTATAGTGTGGTACTGAGGTAATGTGTTTTCCCTTTGATTAAATGAACGCTATAGTGTGGTACTGAGGTAATGTGTTTTCCCTTTGATTAAATGAATGCTATAGTGTGGTACTGAGGTAATGTGTTTTTCCCTTTGATTAAATGAACGCTATAGTGTGGTACTGAGGTCATGTGTTTTTCCCTTTGATTAAATGAACGCTATAGTGTGGTACTGAGGTCATGTGTTTTTCCCTTTGATTAAATGAACGCTATAGTGTGGTACTGAGGTAATGTGTTTTTCCCTTTGATTAAATGAACGCTATAGTGTGGTACTGAGGTAATGTGTTTTTCCCTTTGATTAAATGAACGCTATAGTGTGGTACTGAGGTAATGTGTTTTTCCCTTTGATTAAATGAACGCTATAGTGTGGTACTGAGGTCATGTGTTTTTCCCTTTGATTAAATGAACGCTATAGTGTGGTACTGAGGTCATGTGTTTTCCCTTTGATTAAATGAACGCTATAGTGTGGTACTGAGGTCATGTGTTTTCCCTTTGATTAAATGAACGCTATAGTGTGGTACTGAGGTCATGTGTTTTCCTCTTTGATTAAATGAACGCTATAGTGTGGTACTGAGGTAATGTGTTTTCCTCTTTGATTAAATGAATGCTATAGTGTGGTACTGAGGAAAAGCAGCCAACAAGAGCTCAGCATATGTGGGAACTCCTTCAAGACTGTTGGAAAAGCATTCCTCATGAAGCTGGTTGAGAGAATGCCAAGAGTGTGCAAAGCTGTAATCAAGGTAAAGGGTGGTTACTTTGAAGAATCTTAAATATAAAATATATTTAATTTGTTTAACACGTTTTTGTTTACTGCAAGATTCCATTTGTGTTATTTCATAGTTTTGATGTAGAAAATAGTAAAAACAAAGAAAAACCCTTGAATGAGTAGGTGTGTCCCAACTTTTGACTGTTACTGTATATTTGGTAGGTGCCCCGGGACCCCTAATGTGGTAATCCGGCCATGCAACTATTCCTCTGGGTTTCTTATGTCTAATGTAGTGTGTGATTATTTGAGGACTCTGGACATTGTAATAAGGAGACTGCCACTTGACACGTTTTATCCTGCTCAACATGTGTACACATGTGTACACTGCACTAGACCTTCTCTTCCTTTCCTCTGCATTAACATTGACATCTTAATGCACTCTGATCTTACAGATGAATTCATTCCTGAATGATTCCATTAGCTGACTATGCAATTGTCTTCGTGGGAAGCTGCTCAGACCACATAGCAGCAGAGATAAAGTCTGACACTGCACTTTCAGTAAGTGTCATAGAGACCAGGCCTTTTTCTGTCTGTGCAGAGGGAATCTTTCAGTAAGTATCATAGAGACCAGGCCTTTCCTCTGTCTGTGCAGAGGGAATCTTTCAGTAAGTGTCATAGAGACCAGGCCTTTCCTCTGTCTGTGCAGAGGGAATCTTTCAGTAAGTATCATAGAGACCAGGCCTTTTCTGTCTGTGCAGAGGGAATCTTTCAGTAAGTGTCATAGAGACCAGGCCTTTTTCTGTCTGTGCAGAGGGAATCTTTCAGTAAGTGTCATAGAGACCAGGCCTTTTCTGTCTGTGCAGAGGAATCTTTCAGTAAGTGTCATAGAGACCAGGCCTTTCCTCTGTCTGTGCAGAGGGAATCTTTCAGTAAGTGTCATAGAGACCAGGCCTTTTCTGTCTGTGCAGAGGGAATCTTTCAGTAAGTGTCATAGAGACCAGGCCTTTTTCTGTCTGTGCAGAGGGAATCTTTCAGTAAGTATCATAGAGACCAGGCCTTTCCTCTGTCTGTGCAGAGGGAATCTTTCAGTAAGTGTCATAGAGACCAGGCCTTTCCTCTGTCTGTGCAGAGGGAATCTTTCAGTAAGTATCATAGAGACCAGGCCTTTCCTCTGTCTGTGCAGAGGGAATCTTTCAGTAAGTGTCATAGAGACCAGGCCTTTCCTCTGTCTGTGCAGAGGGAATCTTTCAGTAAGTGTCATAGAGACCAGGCCTTTCCTCTGTCTGTGCAGAAGGAATCTTTCAGTAAGTGTGATAGAGACCAGGCCTTTCCTCTGTCTGTGCAGAGGGAATCTTTCAGTAAGTGTCATAGAGACCAGGCCTTTCCTCTGTCTGTGCAGAAGGAATCTTTCAGTAAGTGTCATAGAGACCAGGCCTTTCCTCTGTCTGTGCAGAAGGAATCTTTCAGTAAGTGTGATAGAGACCAGGCCTTTTCTGTCTGTGCAGAGGGAATCTTTCAGTAAGTGTCATAGAGACCAGGCCTTTCCTCTGTCTGTGCAGAAGGAATCTTTCAGTAAGTGTGATAGAGACCAGGCCTTTTTCTGTCTGTGCAGAGGGAATCTTTCAGTAAGTGTGATAGAGACCAGGCCTTTTTCTGTCTGTGCAGAGGGAATCTTTCAGTAAGTGTCATAGAGACCAGGCCTTTCCTCTGTCTGTGCAGAGGGAATCTTTCAGTAAGTGTCATAGAGACCAGGCCTTTTTCTGTCTGTGCAGAGGGAATCTTTCAGTAAGTGTCATAGAGACCAGGCCTTTTTCTGTCTGTGCAGAGGGAATCTTTCAGTAAGTGTCATAGAGACCAGGCCTTTTTCTGTCTATGCAGAGGGAATCTTTCAGTAAGTGTCATAGAGACCAGGCCTTTTTCTGTCTGTGCAGAAGGAATCTTTCAGTAAGTGTGATAGAGACCAGGCCTTTTTCTGTCTGTGCAGAGGGAATCTTTCAGTAAGTGTCATAGAGACCAGGCCTTTTTCTGTCTGTGCAGAGGGAATCTTTCAGTAAGTGTGATAGAGACCAGGCCTTTTTCTGTCTGTGCAGAGGGAATCTTTCAGTAAGTTCATAGAGACCAGGCCTTTCCTCTGTCTGTGCAGAGGGGATCTTTCAGTAAGTGTGATAGAGACCAGGCCTTTTTCTGTCTGTGCAGAGGGAATCTTTCAGTAAGTGTGATAGAGACCAGGCCTTTTTCTGTCTGTGCAGAGGGAATCTTTCAGTAAGTGTCATAGAGACCAGGCCTTTCCTCTGTCTGTGCAGAGGGAATCTTTCAGTAAGTGTCATAGAGACCAGGCCTTTTTCTGTCTGTGCAGAGGGAATCTTTCAGTAAGTGTCATAGAGACCCAGGCTTTTTCTGTCTGTGCAGAGGGAATCTTTCAGTAAGTGTCATAGAGACCAGGCCTTTTTCTGTCTGTGCAGAGGGAATCTTTCAGTAAGTGTCATAGAGACCAGGCCTTTTTCTGTCTGTGCAGAGGGAATCTTTCAGTAAGTGTCATAGAGACCAGGCCTTTTTCTGTCTATGCAGAGGGAATCTTTCAGTAAGTGTCATAGAGACCAGGCCTTTTTCTGTCTGTGCAGAAGGAATCTTTCAGTAAGTGTCATAGAGACCAGGCCTTTCCTCTGTCTGTGCAGAGGGAATCTAGCCACAAAGTAGACATTCTTAAGTTGAAAATCATACTTAGGGTGATCTGTTACGTTAAATCAGGGATAAAGTGAGACATGAAATTCTAACTTTGCAATGTAAATATTTCATATACCATTATTGTGACTACTTAACTGTAATTTCCAAACTGTACATTTTTGAAAATACATAGTTTAAAAAGCTGTCCAAGGCTAAACTGATTCACATGAACTGAAAAGGCCATGGCTTGAAAGCCGGGGTAACAGGAAAACTCTAAACTTCAATGAATCACTGAATGACCCTGAGCTATCACAAAAAAAAACCGATACATTTTTAAAGCACATTGCTGGGAAAGACCTCTCCTCATTGTAATCATCATCAGGACAGTGAACTTCAGATGGATAATGTCATTGGCAGCTGAGCCCTGTCCACATGATGCATCTGTGGCAGAAAACATACAGATGCAGTCCCATGACTGATCTCTCCTGGTTGACTAGAAGGAAATGACTGAACTCAACAACCCTGAAAGATCCCTCCCTAAGTAGCTGACCAGGGGCCAAGGAAATCCTTAGACAGGACCATATCGATGCAGTAAATCCTTCAATCCACAATTGCTGAAGGGAATGAATACATATCCAATCTTTTTTCTTCCCTGGATATAATTAGGTTATTTATGGATGGTTCCTTGGAAGTTGTGTTTCAGTAAGACTTTTAATAACACTACTAGCTTATTTGGGGTTTACTTTTTGAACTGCAAGCACAGATAGACCAGTTGGTTGTCTAGCAACAAAACCAATGTGTGCACAAATATGGGGTAAAACAGACAGGGTTGGCTTAGATTGTTGACAACATGTAAACTATAATGTGTCTTCAAATGTTTATTGAAAACATAAATACATTTTCACAACGAGCACAAATACATCGTTACAGTTGTTGGTTAGCTAACTATCGAATTTTAGCCATATAAGCATTGACATGAAATCAGTCAAAACACGACATGGTTTCAAGAACAAGATAAATCTACGATTGCCCGCATGGCAGATTCTTTGTCATTGTTGCTTGCTATCTGATGTTTCAGAATCATAACAAAGCACATTTTCATGACGTTGTCAGACAACTGATCTATCGGACATTAACCCTATAAATGTGTTTGCATTAATCATCCAAACACATTTCTTCATTATTGTGACATGGCATCATCTTCTGTCGTCTATCCAAGGAATTAGTCCACTGCGCCACCAGTATGGAGCTAGCGTGGACTAATAACAACGCATTCACAGTTGTTCTTTTTGTCTATTCAAACAGACCCCATTTTAAAAGGAAACAAACACTCATTAAGATCAAACACTTAACAAGACAGAGGATAGAGTTTTGTTGATGCTGAGAATGGAACGCTTTCTTAATGTTCTGAGAACGGGACGTATGTTTTTAAATAAAACATTTAGAACATTCTCTGAACATTACAAAAGTTTTCTTGTGTTTTTTATGGAAAGTTTTCTTAAAGTTCTTGGAACAATTTGAGAACATGACTTTAAATAGAACCAAGAGGAAACCCGTATGAAACGTTATGCTGAAGTACTGAAATTCCCACAGAAGGAAGTTGTTTCTTAACGTTCTCTGAACTATGTGAGAACATGTTCAATGTTAAGCCAGTTGGAGAACGTTCCTAGGACATTAATTGTGAGTGTCCAGAACACCTGGAGTCTGGCGAGAGAGGTAAAGCCCTAAACATCCCTTCATACCTCCTCTGTGTTTGTGTGTCAGATTGAGAGATATGTGAAGGACAGTCTGAATGTGGAGATGGCTCAGCTGCAGCAGAGTGCTGTCCACAATCACACAGTTGCCATCTTGAATCTAGGCACCAACTTCCTGACCCAGACTGCCCAGCACACACGGAAACTGACAGACGTAGAGATCCAGGTGCAGTATGAATCATATACAAATATCCCTCTCCAAAGAACATTCAAGTGCATGTTATGATATCAGTAACACTTACTATTAATCATGTAGCCTACTCAGCAATTATCTTCATTAGATTGGATGAATAGGCCTATGACATTAAAATACATGGTGCCACTTTTAGCCTATATAGATACACTCTATACACTTGACTGGGTGAATATGAATGATAGTAACAGCTTCCTGATGGACAGGTGTTGAATCAGACCTCCAGGCTGGAGATTCAGCTCCTGGAGAACTCTCTGTCCACCAACAAACTGGAGACCCAGCTCCTCCACCAATCTACAGAGATCAGCAAGCTGCACGACAAGAACAGGTCAAATCAACATGAATGATTTTCTTCCCATGAAAAGTTCTGTATTGATTTATTGGCTGACTGACTGATCGACTGATCAACTGATTTTCAAATCACTTGTATTGATCAGGCTCTTAGAGCAGAAGATGCAGGAGCTGGAGTCTGGGCACCATGAGGAGCTGGTCACCTTCCAGGAGGAGAGGTCCAGCCTGCAGCAGCTGGTAGCCAGACAGAGCAGTGTGATCACAGAGCTGCAGACCCATCTGGACCAGGCCACTGGCAACAACAGTATCCTGCTTAGCCAACAACAGCAGCTCACTGAGACCGTCAACAGTCTGCTGAAACTCTGCTCTAAGGACAGAGGGTCTGGAGGTACTGGATGGATACTGGGGCCAATGTTTCCTGTTACAGAAAGTATAAATTAAATACTCTGGGGTATGAATATCATAGCATAGATAGTATTTCTTTGCAGGAAGAAGGAGTTGGCTTTAAAAACTCTAGGTAGGGTAAAATACAACAGAGGTACTGGAGGATATATTGTGTCAAATGTTCACAGGTCCAGACAAGATATTCTCTGGGCACAGATAAAGCATATAACTGGACTAAGAAGGCTGGACTAACCCAGTGAGCACCGGCTGACGTCCATGGATGTTGAAAATAGGTTGAAACGTGGAACGGACCGGCCTTAATTTCAATGTCCACATGTTCTAAGATCATAAGAAGATGCATTCCAGAACATAAGAACCTGTTCTAATAGGAAATGACCCAGTCTGGGCTGTTGATTACGTAATAACCTGTTCTAATAGGAACTGACCCAGTCTGGGCTGTTGATTACATAAGAACCTGTTCTAATAGGAACTGACCCAGTCTGGGCTGTTGATGACATAATAACCTGATCTAATAGGACCTGACCCAGTCTGGGCTGTTGATTACATAATAACCTGTTCTAATAGGACCTGAGCCAGTCTGGGCTGTTGATTACACAATAACCTGATCTAATAGGACCTGACCCAGTCTGGGCTGTTGATTACATAAGAACCTGTTCTAATAGGAACTGACCCAGTCTGGGCTGTTGATTACATAATAACCTGTTCTAATAGGACCTGACCCAGTCTGGGCTGTTGATTACATAATAACCTGATCTAATAGGACCTGACCCAGTCTGGGCTGTTGATTACATAATAACCTGTTCTAATAGGACCTGACCCAGTCTGGGCTGTTGATTACATAATAACCTGATCTAATAGGACCTGACCCAGTCTGGGCTGTTGATTACATAATAACCTGATCTAATAGGACCTGACCCAGTCTGGGCTGTTGATTACATAATAACCTGTTCTAATAGGACCTGACCCAGTCTGGGCTGTTGATTACATAATAACCTGTTCTAATAGGACCTGACCCAGTCTGGGCTGTTGATTACATAATAACCTGATCTAATAGGACCTGACCCAGTCTGGGCTGTTGATTACATAATAACCTGTTCTAATAGGACCTGACCCAGTCTGGGCTGTTGATTACATAATAACCTGATCTAATAGGACCTGACCCAGTCTGGGCTGTTGATTACATAATAACCTGTTCTAATAGGACCTGACCCAGTCTGGGCTGTTGATTACATAATAACCTGTTCTAATAGGACCTGACCCAGTCTGGGCTGTTGATTACATAATAACCTGATCTAATAGGACCTGACCCAGTCTGGGCTGTTGATTACATAATAACCTGATCTAATAGGACCTGACCCAGTCTGGGCTGTTGATTACATAATAACCTGATCTAATAGGACCTGACCCAGTCTGGGCTGTTGATTACATAATAACCTGTTCTAATAGGACCTGACCCAGTCTAGGCTGTTGATTACAAAGGATTTTGGATGCATTCAAATTGGAGCCTAGCTGATAATGTGTTTGCTCTTGTTTCATGATGTATTTAAACAGTGGTGGCAAACAGCAACCTTGCCTTTAAGCAGAGAGATTCATCTCATGAGGAGAGAAAGTATCAGGACTGCTCTGAAGTCTTTCAAGCTGGCTTCAACAACAGTGGATTATATACTATTCACATCAACACCCAGGAGACCAAAAAGGTACGGAAAACTTGATATATTATCTTCAATAAATATTAGAGGGGGAAAAGAGATGTAAATTCTATTAGCAGAATGTGTAATATAGAGGCATATATTAGATGATATATGCAGGCCTGGCTTTACCTCTGCATGGAAACAGCAAAAACAGACATGAACAATTAAATAGCTGCACTTTTTGACTGTAACCTACTTTAGTTTACGTGCAAGTGGCAGCAATTATTATACGGTACTCTAAAGCCACTTGCCAAAACATTCAACAGCAATATCCCAGGAATATGTCAGGTATTGGCTGACTGGCTGGCTGATATGCTGGAGCTGGAAATACTCTTGGCTGGCCTCTTCAGCACAGCTACACAGCAGATGTCCTCCTCCTCAGTAGTGTCCTGCCAAGCCGCAGATGGCTGACTGGCAACAGTGTGTTCCTGTCCATTATCAGCTGTGCTGCTGTCAGTGTCCATGGTTATACTAAGCTACATCCCTGGGCTTAGGACACATTCTGTCATTGTGGCCTCTGACCATGGTACACAAAACTAAGGACCAGGGAGCCTCATCTACAGGAGTCACTAGTTTTACTTTATTGTCATGATATGCACTGCATGTGTGAGAGTAGTGTGTAAGCTACTCATGTCACGGTCTTTCTGTCTCTCTCTCTGTAGGTTTACTGTAACATGGAGGCAGCAGGGGGAGGATGGTCCGTCATTCAGAGGAGAAAAGATGGAACCATGGACTTCCAGAGGACGTGGAAGGAGTACAAGATGGTGAGGAGGACAGGGTGGGATATCCTCACAGCATTCTTCTGATGTTGGTGAATACATACAGTGAGGGAAAAAAGTATTTGATCCCCTGCTGATTTTGTACGTTTGCCTACTGACAAAGAAATGATCAGTCTATAATTTTAATGGTAGGTTTATTTGAACAGTGAGAGACAGTTATAAATTATAAACAGTTATAAATTGATTTGCATTTTAATGAGGGAAATAGGTATTTGACCCCTCTGCAAAACATGACTTAGTACTTGGTGGCAAAACCCTTGTTGGCAATCAGAGGTCAGATGTTTCTTGTAGTTGGCCACCAGGTTTGCACAAATCTCAGGAGGGATTTTGTCCCACTCCTCTTTGCAGATCTTCTCGAAGTCATTAAGGTTTCGAGGCTGACGTTTGGCAACTCGAACCTTCACAGATTTTCCCTCCACAGATTTTCTATGGGATTAAGGTCTGTAGATTGGCTAGGCCACTCCAGGACCTTAATGTGCTTCTTCTTGAGCCACTCCTTTGTTGCCTTGGCTGTGTGTTTTGGGTCATTGTCATGCTGGAATACCCATCCACTACCCATTTTCAATGCCCTGGCTGAGGGATGGAGGTTCTCACCCAAGATTTGACGGTACATGGCCCCGTCCATCGTCCCTTTGATGCGGTGAAGTTGTCCTATCCCCTTAGCAGAAAAACACCCCCAAAGCATAATGTTTCCACCTCCATGTTTGACGGTGGGGATGGTGTTTTTGGGGTCATAGGCAGCATTCCTCCTCCTCCAAACTCGGTGAGTTGAGTTGATGCAAAGAGCTCCATTTTGGTCTCATCTGACCACAACACTTTCACCCAGTTGTCCTCTGAATCATTCAGATGTTCATTGGCAAACTTCAGACAGGCATGTATATGTGCTTTCTTGAGGAGGGGGATCTTGCGGGCGCTGCAGGATTTCAGTCCTTCACGGCGTAGTGTGTTATCAATTGTTTTCTTGGTGACTATGGTCCCAGCTGCCTTGAGATCATTGACAAGATCCTCCCGTGTAGTTCTGGGCTGATTCCTCACCGTTCTCATGATCATTCCAACTCCACGAGGTGAGATCTTGCATGGAGCCCCAGGCCGAGGGAGATTGACATTTCTTTTGTGTTTCTTCCATTTGCGAATAATCACACCAACTGTTGTCACCTTCTCACCAAGCTGCTTGGCGACGGTCTTGTAGCCCATTCCAGCCTTGTAGGTCTACAATCTTGTCCCTGACATCCTTGGAGAGCTCTTTGGTCTTTGCCATGGTGGAGAGTTTGGAATCTGATTGATTGATTGCTTCTGTGGACAGATGTCTTTTATACAGGTAACAACCTGAGATTAGGAGCACTCACTTTAAGACTGTGCTCCTAATCTCAGCTCGTTAGCTGTATAAAAGACACCTGGGAGCCATAAATCTTTCTGATTGAGAGGGGGTCAAATACTTATTTCCCTCATTAAAATGCAAATAAATGTATAACATTTTTGACATGCGTTTTTCTGGATTATTTTGTTGTTATTCTGTCTCTCACTGTTCAAATAAACCTACCATTAAAATTATAGACTGATCATTTCTTTGTCAGTGGGCAAATCAGCAGGGGATCAAATACTTTTCCCCCTCACTGTAGCACCAGGGATTAACATAGGTAATCGGGATCCCGGGACATTACCGGGAACACTCTTCACGTTTACCCCCCAAAATACATGACAAGACCCGGGAAATTACAATAAAATTCCCCAATGTCTGCACTAATGAAATCCCTCAGAAAAAGATTAACAAAAACATTTATTGGACATTATCCAAACAAGTTGTCACATTGAAGCCTTTAGTCTAGCATATTTGACACAAAGTCGCTATAAATTCCGAAGCGCACGCATAATTGACACTGCCGGTTGCTCTGGACTGCACACATGACCCGAATACAGTTAATAAACCCCACAGGAAACCTGACAGTGTAGCCTTTTAAAGAGCATGAGCCTCTTTAAGCTGTCACGGACTACAGGAAGAAACCCAGCCCAGTCACGGACCAGGATGTCTTGCTCCCAGGCAGACTAAATAATGATTTTTGCCCGCTTTGAGGACAATACAGTGCCACTGACACGGCCTGCAACGGAATCATGCGGTCTCTCCTTCACTGCAGCCGAAGTGAGTAAGACATTTAAACGTGTTAACCCTCGCAAGGCTGCAGGCCCAGACGGCATCCCCAGCCGCGCCCTCAGAGCATGCGCAGACCAGCTGGCCGGTGTGTTTACGGACATATTCAACCAATCCCTATACCAGTCTGCTGTTCCCACATGCTTCAAGAGGGCCACCATTGTTCCTGTTCCCAAGAAAGCTAAGGTAACTGAGCTAAACGACTACCGCCCCGTAGCACTCACATCCGTCATCATGAAGTGCTTTGAGAGACATTTATTTGTCAAACCATATCACCTCCACCCTACCTGACACCCTTGACCCACTCCATTTGCTTAAAACCGCCCAAATAGGTCCACAGACGATGCAATCTCAACCACACTGACACTGCCCTAACCCATCTGGACAAGAGGAATACCTATGTGAGAATGCTGTTCATCGACTACAACAGCTCGGCATTCAACACCATAGTACCCTCCAAGCTCGTCATCTTTTGACTCGAGACCCTGGGTCTCGACCCCGCCCTGTGCAACTGGGTACTGGACTTCCTGACGGGCCGCCAGCCCCAGGTGGTGAGGGTAGGCAACAACATCTCCTCCCCGCTGATCCTCAACACTGGGGCCCCACAAGGGTGCGTTCTGCAAAGCCCCCTCCTGTACTCCCTGTTCACCCACGACTGCGTGGCCATGCATGCTTAGATGACCATCTTGATATATTATCAATAAAATGTAAAGCCCCTCAACTCAATCATCAAGTTTGCGGACGACACAACAGTGGTAGGCTTGATTACCAACAAATGTTGATATAGACGGCCTACAGGGAGGAGGTGATTCCTCGGAGTGTGGTGTCTGGAAAATAACCTCACACTCAACGTCAACAAAACTAAGGAGATGATTGTGGACTTCAGGAAACAGCAGAGGGAACACCCCCCATCCACATCGATGGAACAGTAGTGGAGAGGGTAGCAAGTTTTAAGTTCCTCGGCATACACATCACAGACAAACTGAATTGGTCCACTCACACAGACAGCATCGTGAGGAAGGCGCAGCAGCGCCTCTTCAACCTCAGGAGGCTGAAGAAATTCAGGCTTGTCACCAAAAGCACTCACAAACTTCTACAGATGCACAATCGAGAGCATCCTGGCGGGCTGTATCACCGCCTGGTATGGCAACTGCACCGCCCTCAACCGTAAGGCTCTCCAGAGGGTAGTGAGGTCTGCACAACGCATCACCGGGGGCAAGGTATGGTGCATGACACCAAGAGAAATACTACCTGCCCTCCAGGACACCTACACCACCCGATGCTACAGGAAGGCCATAAAGATCATCAAGGACATCAACCACCCGAGCCACTGCCTGTTCACCCCGCTGTCATCCAGAAGGCGAGGTCAGTACAGGTGCATCAAAGCTGGGACCGAGAGACTGAAAAACAGCTTCTATCTCAAGGCCATCAGACTGTTAAACAGCCACCACTAACATTGAGTGGCTACTGCCAACACACTGTCAATGACACTGACTCTACTCCAGCCACTTTAATCATGGGAATTGATGGGAAATTATGTAAATATATCACTAGCCACTTTAAACAATGCTACCTTATATAATGTTACTTACCCTACATTGTTCATCTCATATGCATACGTTGATACTGTACTCTATATCATCGACTGCATCCTTATGTAATACATGTATCACTAGCCACTTTAACTATGCCACTTGGTTTACATACTTATCTCATATGTATATACTGTACTCGATATCATCTACTGCTGGGAAATGAGTTTGTGTATCTTGCCTATGCTGCTCTGTACCATCACTCATTCATATATCCTTATGTACATATTCTTTATCCCCTTACACTGTGTATAAGACAGTAGTTCCTGTGCTGTTTTTTTGGGGGAATTGTTAGTTAGATTACTTGCTCGTTATTACTGCATTGTCGGAACTAGAAGCACAAGCATTTCGCTACACTCGCATTAACATCTGCTAACCATGTGTATGTGACAAATAAAATTTGATTTGATTTGATTTGATTTTAAATCTTCAGACAGTCACAAATTTGATAGGCCTATGTACAATTCACTGCATAAGCATCTCTGTCACAGGCATGAAGTCCGTTAATAAGGCATGAGGGAAAATTCTATATTCTCATCCTAGAACCTAGGCTATTTCCCTATCCAATTCCTAATGATTTCCCTATCCAATTCCAATCCTAATGAAACCCAAAATCCTGACTCCTGTAGCTCATTGGATGCATTATCAAAGCACGCCTCTCGCCTATGCATGTCAAAATACCTCTTTCCCCCCTTCTCTGTGCTGTCTCATAGAGAATGTGTGATCAACAAACGATATGAGAGTAGATATGGATATTTTTTAAACAGTCCTCGTTAAGATACCTTGATATTATATAAACTATTTCCACTTCCTCTCCCTGTTATTCATGAGCTGATCTGCTATCGGTATAATCATCAACTTGATTTAGCCAAATATGGGAGATATTCTGTCATTCGTTGAAGGAGGTTATCTAGCAAGTTTAGCAACTTTGGTCATTTGACTTTTGTTTGACTGCCGTTACAAAGAAACAACGCTATACTCGGAGTGCGCTCTGTGGGGCTACTTCTGAAATGCGCTGGCGATCAAAGATAGAGTAACTATCATGACTAAACTTACATTTAATTTGCTCTGAAATCTTTCCATAGTGGCGCAGCACCCCTCTTATTTGGGGAGAACCCTGGCATAGTGACCATCTTGGTTTTAAAAGGGCACTTCTAATTTTTGAAGTATTTCCCAGGACTCTCGGGATAAATAGGGATTATTCCCGGTATTGAAATTTTGTAGATTTTTGGGAAAATAGGAATCTCTACATTGCACAACATATGAATGTATATGTCAAACTACAACAGAAAAAGGAGCAAGTACAAACGCATAGCACATCCCAAGTGGCACCCTATTCCCTATATAGTGCACTACTTTTGACCAGAGCCCTATGGGGAAATAGGGTGTCCTATGGGCCCTGGTCAAAAGTATTGTAGTTTAAAATGAATATGGGCCATTTAGGACGAATCCACTGTGTTGCCACTGCCAGCCCCATTAGGCCTTGAAAGAGCCCTGTGGCTAAAAAGGCCTCTGCCTCTGGGCTGAGCGAGAGAGGACTGTCCTCCAGTCAGGGGCTAAGGAAGTGTGGAGTGTAGCCTGGCAAAGACGCTGGCATACAACGGGTATGTGTTCGCTCGTTGACCCCTCTGTTGGGAGTGTTTCATAATGACGCTAATGGCCTCTGATTGAACACTTCTGAGAGAAAATGACAGGAGAGAGGAAACTGTTTAAGTTGAGTCTAAACATGGTGTGCTTAGATCACCATTCAAATGTTGATATATTGTAAAATGTCTCTGGTAAAGAAAGATTAATTCCAAGGTCTGGTCTAGTACTGGTGCTGCAGAATCCAACCTATCTATATCTCTATCTCTGTCTATATCTGTCTATATCTAAATCTCTATCTCTTTATCAATCAATCAAATGTATTTATAAAGCCCTTTTTACATCAGCCGATGTCACAAAGTGCTATACAGAAACCCAGCCTAAAACCCCAAACAGCAAGCAATGCAGATGTAGAAGCACTGTGGCTAGGAAAAACTCCCTAGAAACGCAGCAACCTAGGAAGAAACCTAGAGAGGAACCAGGCTCTGAAGGGTGGCCAGTCCACTTCTGGCTGTGCCGGGTGGAGATTATAACAGTACATGGCCAAGATGTTCAAACGTTCATAGATGACCAGCAGGGTCAAATAATAATCACAGTGGTTGTAGAGGTTGCAACAGGTCAGCACCTCAGGAGTAAATGTCAGTTGGCTTTTCATAGCCGGTCATTCAGAGTTAGAGACAGCAGGTGCGGTAGAGAGAGAGAGTCCAAAACAGCAGGTCCAGGACAAGGTAGCACACCCGGTGAACAGGTCAAGATTCCATAGCTGCAGGCAGAACAGTTGAAACTGGAGCAGCAGCAGGTGGACTGGGGACAGCAGGTGGACTGGGGACAGCAAGGAGTCTTCAGGCCAGGTAGTCCTGAGGCATGGTCCTAGGGCTCAGGTCCTCCGAGAGAAGAGAGAAAGAGAGTTAGAGGGAGCATTCTTACACAGGACACCGGATAAGACAGGAGAAATACTCCAGGTATAACAGACTGATCCTAGCCCCCCGACACAAACTATTGCAGCATAAATACTGGAGGCTATATCTCTATATATCTCTCTCTCTATCTATACACCTCTTTATCTATGTCTCGCTAGCTATATCTCTCTATCTATATATCTCTCTATATATCTCTCTCTCTCTATATATATATATATATATCTCTCTATAGGGGTGGCAGGTAGCCTAGTGGTTAGAGCGGGGGGCCAGTAACCAAAAGGTTGGTGGATCAAATCCCCGAGCTGACAAGGTAAAAAATCTGTTGTTCCGCCCCTGAACAAGGCAGTTAACCCACTGTTCCTAGGCCATCATTGTAAATAAGAGTTTGTTCTTAACTGACTTGCCTAGTTAAATAAATATATCTTTATCTACTCATCGTCTCCCTCAATTCTCCACTGTCAAAAAAGAGTAAAACACAGAACATAGTTTTTTTTTTAAGAGAGGAAAACACAGAACAGAATTCCTTTAAAAAAAGAGAACAGAGTCACTGAGTAGAACATCCCTCTAACAGTCTTAATTCTACCTAGAACCATATGGAGTTTGTGATCTTGTCCCTGTAGAAGAACCCGATATGACATTAATTATTTTTCTATAGCTCCATGTGTTGCTGGGACAAGGACCTGCGACAGACTAGTGTCCTGTCCAAGGGGTGTACTTGTACATCAAGCTGCCTTACACTACAGAAACAGAAGACAAGTGTTCCTGTGCTGTTGTGTTGTTGCAGGGCTTTGGGAGTCTGTTTGGAGAACACTGGCTGGGAAATGAGTTTGTGTTCCTGCTGACCAGCCAAAGGCCCTACAACCTGAGGGTGGAAGTGACCGACTGGGACGGACAGCAGGCCTTCTCCCACTATGACCGTTTCTACATCGGCAGCGAGAAGCAGAATTACAGGTGGGATACCAGCAATGTGTTCTGGGCCGTATTCTTAAAGAGTCTCACAGTAGGAGTGCTGATATCAGCTACAGATGTAGGATCTTAATTTGATAACTCTTTTGTTGCTGAGAATTTTCCTGCATAGAAGGAAATGCTAACTTGTGGTATATTTGAGTTTTAAAAAAGCTTCTAAAGTTTGTAATTTCCACTTTGAATACTCAGACTTGATTTGCACTAAAGAAAAATGTTTCATCCCCGACATAAATGTCCATTAATTATAATCCACATAATTCACATTTCCTGTTGCTGCAGGATTATTTTCCTGCTCTAGAAAACTGGCTCAAATTAAGATCCTACATCTGTATGTACCCTAAGTGGAGGAAATTAAGTTTTGTCATATCTCATCGCATTGTATCATACCTACAGTACAGTTTTTAGGATCATAGGACATTCCCCACTAAATACGCCCACATTCCTACTTAAATAGTCACTCAACTACTCAACTGTGGTTGCCTTTACTTGCTTCAGGACCTGCAGTATATTTTTAATGAAGTGGGAATGAGATATTGGACTTGGTTCTATCACTGATAATGATGTGCTTGGTGTTGTATTTCCATCACAGTAACGATGGTGAGGCACTGGTGACTCTGATCATGATTTGTAATCAATTCATGTATACATTTTTCAGTTTGTTGACTTTATTGTCCATAACCTTCTGATTGAGGCTTCTAGGACTTCAGCAGATCATAATTCTTACTTTTTCATTTATTGTCTCTTCAAAAACATACTGGATAATCTTTTTGAGTTCTGGAATGGAATCAATTTTGGTCTCTAGATTCGTATTTCATTGCCATTCTGTAATACTTGTCATGGTGATGGTCCAAAACAAAGTATTGTCACACAGCTTCTTAGGGAAAGAGAGGCTCTACCTCATTTCACAATGCCATTACTAACTAAATCAAATGTAATGATGACCAGCAAGCTTTGTCTCAATCTGATTTAGTTCACCCACATACGGATATGTGATCACACAAACGAACACACTTGTACCATTTTTTGTTGTTGACCTGGCTCACATTTTTACTAACCAGTTAAAGACAAGGAAGGATGGAAGGATGTACAAAGAGCTATTAGAATAACTCTTGAGTAGTATTGAGAGGGAGAGTAAACAGTGTCCATCAGTGAAAATTGAAAAGTCATTTACAGTACATAGCAGTCAGTATATACTGTGCAATCCGTTATTGGGAATGTATGTAAATAATGACCATTATTTTAAACATGGTTTATAGAGGACGATCACAGCCTTTAAAAGGAAAGCTATTCTATGGAGTGTGGCGTTTAATGGGCCTACAGCTCAAATCCAATAACATGTTACTGGTTGTGTACACAAGGCTTGTGTTCCTAGCTCCAACAGTTCAGTAATACCTAACTAAATGCTGGTGTTCCTAGCTCCAACAGTGCAGTAATACCTAACTAAATGCTGGTGTTCCTAGCTCCAACAGTGCAGTAATACCTAGCTAAATGCTGGGGTTCCTAGCTCCAACAGTGCAGTAATACCTAACTAAATGCTGGGGTTCCTAGCTCCAACAGTGCAGTAATACCTAACTAAATGCTGGTGTTCCTAGCTCCAACAGTTCAGTAATACCTAACTAAATGCTGGGTGTTCCTAGCTCCAACAGTTCAGTAATACCTAACTAAATGCTGGGGTTCCTAGCTCCAACAGTTCAGTAATACCTAACTAAATGCTGGCTGTTCCTAGCTCCAACAGTTCAGTAATACCTAACTAAATGCTGGGTTCCTAGCTCCAACAGTGCAGTAATACCTAACTAAATGCTGCTCCAACAGTTCAGTTCTAACTAAATGCTGGTGTTCCTAGCTCCAACAGTGCAGTAATACCTAACTAAATGCTGGTGTTCCTAGCTCCAACAGTGCAGTAATACCTAACTAAATGCTGTTGTTCCTAGCTCCAACAGTTCAGTAATACCTAACTAAATGCTGGTGTTCCTAGCTCCAACAGTTCAGTAATACCTAACTAAATGCTGGTGTTCCTAGCTCCAACAGTGCAGTAATACCTAACTAAATGCTGGTGTTCCTAGCTCCAACAGTTCAGTAATACCTAACTAAATGCTGGTGTTCCTAGATCCAACAGTTCAGTAATACCTAACTAAATGCTGGTGTTCCTAGCTCCAACAGTTCAGTAATACCTAACTAAATGCTGGTGTTCCTAACTAAAGCTCCAACAGTTCAGTAATACCTAACTAAATGCTGGTGTTCCTAGCTCCAACAGTGCAGTAATACCTAACTAAATGCTGGTGTTCCTAGCTCCAACAGTTCAGTAATACCTAACTAAATGCTGGTGTTCCAGCTCCAACAGTTCAGTAATACCTAACTAAATGCTGGTGTTCCTAGCTCCAACAGTTCAGTAATACCTAACTAAATGCTGGTGTTCCTAGCTCCAACAGTTCAGTAATACCTAACTAAAATCCAACAGTTCAGTAATACCTAACTAAATGCTGGTGTTCCTAGCTCCAACAGTTCAGTAATACCTAACTAAATGCTGGTGTTCCTAGCTCCAACAGTTCAGTAATACCTAACTAAATGCTGGTGTTCCTAGCTCCAACAGTGCAGTAATACCTAACTAAATGCTGGTGTTCATAGCTCCAACAGTTCAGTAATACCTAACTAAATGCTGGTGTTCCTAGCTCCAACAGTTCAGTAATACCTAACTAAATGCTGGGGTTCCTAGCTCCAACAGTGCAGTAATACCTAACTAAATGCTGTGCAGTAATACCTAACTAAATGCTGTTCCTAGCTCCAACAGTTCAGTAATACCTAACTAAAGTGTTCCTAGCTCCAACAGTTCAGTAATACCTAACTAAATGCTGGTGTTCCTAGCTCCAACAGTGCAGTAATACCTAACTAAATAATACCTAACTAAATGCTGGTGTTCCTAGCTCCAACAGTTCAGTAATACCTAACTAAATGCTGGTGTTCCTAGCTCCAACAGTTCAGTAATACCTAACTAAATGCTGGTGTTCCTAGCTCCAACAGTTCAGTAATACCTAACTAAATGCTGGGGTAGCTCCAACAGTTCAGTTCCTAAAGCTCCAACAGTTCAGTAATACCTAACTAAATGCTGGTGTTCCTAGCTCCAACAGTTCAGTAATACCTAACTAAATGCTGGTGTTCCTAGCAGTAATACCTAACAGTTCAGTAATACCTAACTAAATGCTGGTGTTCCTAGCTCCAACAGTTCAGTAATACCTAACTAAATGCTGGTGTTCCTAGCTCCAACAGTTCAGTAATACCTAACTAAATGCTGGTGTTCCTAGCTCCAACAGTTCAGTAATACCTAACTAAATGCTGGTGTTCCTAGCTCCAACAGTTCAGTAATACCTAACTAAATGCTGGTGTTCCTAGCTCCAACAGTTCAGTAATACCTAACTAAATGCTGGTGTTCCTAGCTCCAACAGTTCAGTAATACCTAACTAAATGCTGGTGTTCCTAGCTCCAACAGTTCAGTAATACCTAACTAAATGCTGGTGTTCCTAGCTCCAACAGTTCAGTAATACCTAACTAAAACTCCAACAGTTCAGTAATACCTAACTAAATGCTGGGGTTCCTAGCTCCAACAGTTCAGTAATACCTAACTAAATGCTGGTGTTCCTAGCTCCAACAGTTCAGTAATACCTAACTAAATGCTGGTGTTCCTAGCTCCAACAGTGCAGTAATACCTAACTAAATGCTGGTGTTCCTAGCTCCAACAGTGCAGTAATACCTAACTAAATGCTGGTGTTCCTAGCTCCAACAGTTCAGTAATACCTAACTAAATGCTGGTGTTCCTAGCTCCAACAGTTCAGTAATACCTAACTAAATGCTGGTGTTCCTAGCTCCAACAGTGCAGTAATACCTAACTAAATGCTGGTGTTCCTAGCTCCAACAGTGCAGTAATACCTAACTAAATGCTGGTGTTCCTAGCTCCAACAGTTCAGTAATACCTAACTAAATGCTGGTGTTCCTAGCTCCAACAGTTCAGTAATACCTAACTAAATGCTGGTGTTCCTAGCTCCAACAGTTCAGTAATACCTAACTAAATGCTGGTGTTCCTAGCTCCAACAGTTCAGTAATACCTAACTAAATGCTGGGGTTCCTAGCTCCAACAGTGCAGTAATACCTAACTAAATGCTGGTGTTCCTAGCTCCAACAGTTCAGTAATACCTAACTAAATGCTGGTGTTCCTAGCTCCAACAGTGCAGTAATACCTAACTAAATGCTGGTGTTCCTAGCTCCAACAGTGCAGTAATACCTAACTAAATGCTGGTGTTCCTAGCTCCAACAGTTCAGTAATACCTAACTAAATGCTGGTGTTCCTAAATGCTGGTGTTCCTACCTAACTAAAGCTCCAACAGTTCAGTAATACCTAACTAAATGCTGGTGTTCCTAGCTCCAACAGTTCAGTAATACCTAACTAAATGCTGGTGTTCCTAGCTCCAACAGTTCAGTAATACCTAACTAAATGCTGGTGTTCCTAGCTCCAACAGTTCAGTAATACCTAACTAAATGCTGGTGTTCCTAGCTCCAACAGTGCAGTAATACCTAACTAAATGCTGGTGTTCCTAGCTCCAACAGTTCAGTAATACCTAACTAAATGCTGGTGTTCCTAGCTCCAACAGTTCAGTAATACCTAACTAAATGCTGGTGTTCCTAGCTCCAACAGTTCAGTAATACCTAACTAAATGCTGGGGTTCCTAGCTCCAACAGTGCAGTAATACCTAACTAAATGCTGGTGTTCCTAGCTCCAACAGTTCAGTAATACCTAACTAAATGCTGGTGTTCCTAGCTCCAACAGTGCAGTAATACCTAACTAAATGCTGGTGTTCCTAGCTCCAACAGTGCAGTGCAGTAATACCTAACTAAATGCTGGTGTTCCTAGCTCCAACAGTTCAGTAATACCTAACTAAATGCTGGTGTTCCTAGCTCCAACAGTTCAGTAATACCTAACTAAATGCTGGTGTTCCTAGCTCCAACAGTGCAGTAATACCTAACTAAATGCTGGTGTTCCTAGCTCCAACAGTTCAGTAATACCTAACTAAATGCTGGTGTTCCTAGCTCCAACAGTTCAGTAATACCTAACTAAATGCTGGTGTTCCTAGCTCCAACAGTGTTCAGTAATACCTAACTAAATGCTGGTGTTCCTAGCTCCAACAGTTCAGTAATACCTAACTAAATGCTGGTGTTCCTAGCTCCAACAGTGCAGTAATACCTAACTAAATGCTGGTGTTCCTAGCTCCAACAGTTCAGTAATACCTAACTAAATGCTGGTGTTCCTAGCTCCAACAGTGCAGTAATACCTAACTAAATGCTGGTGTTCCTAGCTCCAACAGTGCAGTAATACCTAACTAAATGCTGGTGTTCCTAGCTCCAACAGTTCAGTAATACCTAACTAAATGCTGGTGTTCCTAGCTCCAACAGTTCAGTAATACCTAACTAAATGCTGGTGTTCCTAGCTCCAACAGTTCAGTAATACCTAACTAAATGCTGGTGTTCCTAGCTCCAACAGTTCAGTAATACCTAACTAAATGCTGGTGTTCCTAGCTCCAACAGTTCAGTAATACCTAACTAAATGCTGGTGTTCCTAGCTCCAACAGTTCAGTAATACCTAACTAAATGCTGGTGTTCCTAGCTCCAACAGTTCAGTAGTATCCAACAATACATAACAATACACACACATCTGATAACAAGATGGCGCAGATAGACATGGTCGCTCTGTTCATGGCTCCTAAGCAACTTTGCAGCTCTTCAGACACACTGGGTTTCAGAGAGCCAGGCTGCCTTCCATAACTACAGGACTTAATGTGACTCAGAATCACTGTACAGGAGCCAAACACCTGGTCACCATAGCAGCCAAGCCACATTAATGATCAGCCTGACACTTTGATGGGTCAGATATATGACCACACAGAGGGACCACAGATAAATAGAGACGTTATAATTGATGAACACCAGTGTTCAGGTCAAGTTCAATTGTGATATGTATTAAATTCTTTCATTATCTGTGTCATTCATATTCGTGTAACAGATGAATTAATTGAACAATGTTTGTTAAATACGTTAAGATCATAGAAATGTTGTTTCTTGCTGCGAGGCCTGATGTGTTGAACTAATCAACCCTCTCAAAGTCTGTTGTACTGTATCTATGATGGTTTAACATAGACACAGTATTCAACATAGACACAGTATTCAACATAGACACAGTATTCAACATAGACACAGTATTCAACATAGACACAGTATTCAACATAGACACAGTATTCAACATAGACACAGTATTCAACATAGACACAGTATTCAACATAGACACAGTATTCAACATAGACACAGTATTCAACATAGACACAGTATTCAACATAGACACAGTATTCAACATAGACACAGTATTCAACATAGACACAGTATTCAACATAGACACAGTATTCAACATAGACACAGTATTCAACATAGACACAGTATTCAACATAGACACAGTATTCAACATAGACACAGTATTCAACATAGACACAGTATTCAACATAGACACAGTATTCAACATAGACACAGTATACCAGTAAGACCACTGACTAAGAATAGGGCCTCTCTCTTCTGTGAATTATCCATCACCTGGTTCTGGCAAGACCTGAAAGAGTCATAAACCACAGTTGGAGCTGCTTGACATGCTGTACAGTAGATGGGGACAAACAATGCAGGAGGAGGGAGTGCAAAGAGTTCGCAGGGAAGTACACAAACGGCTTGAGACAAACGAGGAAACCGACAATGTCCTCATAAACCAGGATGTTCTTTATAAAAGCAACTGGTGTGATTGGGTTTTAATATAGTGTACGAGAATTTCAAAGACACTTATTTGAAAGGGTACATATTCTTTGTAGTAGATTAGAAGAACAGTGTGGTGGTGAATTTATGTCTTCAAACGTTCACACAGTGAGAACAAGGGGAGGTACATTTTTGCCTTAAGTAACAATCTGTCTCATGTAGCCATACGAAACTAAACATATAATATTAAATGGAGTGTCTCGGATTTATGTACATAATAATATAAAATGCTCTGAGACCAGGTTGCAAGGGGAGGTACATATTATTTAGATTAGAAGAACAGCGTGGTGGTGAATTTCTGTCCTCCACCGTGCACACAGTGAGAAGAACAAAAGCATTCTCCAGCAGCTAAAGGGCACTAGCATTGTGTTTCTGCTTTATTTCCCTCTGTGTTTCCCTGGCGACTGTGTCAGGCTGTTCCTGAAGAGTCACAGTGGAACGGCAGGCAGACAGAGCAGCTTGGTCATCAACGGAGCAGACTTCAGTACCAAGGATATGGACAACGACAACTGCATCTGCAAATGTGCTCTCATGCTCACTGGGGGTATGTCTGAGGTTAAAGTCCACATTAACCCCTAAACACATGCACTCTGTATGTACTCCTGTAGAACTGAAACAACTGGATAAGTAGAAGCTATAAGACAACAACAACCACCCACCCACACTATGCTAGGTGAAGCTTTTGTCATTTTGGTAAAACATTTTCAACCCATTGACCTCCCGGTCCCCCTACCCACTTTATCTCCCGTCTAGAAGAACTACAGAGCAGGCCAGAGCCAGTTAGTATGTATTCAGCACTGCTACTGACATATCACAGCAGAGAATGGTATCTCAGCTGGTGAACCCAGGTGGCAGCCCTCAGCATTTTACAGAATGATTGACACATGCCATGGCTGGTTTAGAAGTCCAGGGAACTGGCCAGCAGAATAAATCAAAATGACAGTGAAATTCCTATTAAGAATGAATGTGAAGCTACAATCTCATCAGGATTTAGATCCAGAATGTACATCTGAAAATACATGACAAACATACATGTCTTTATCCTCTTATCAATGTCTAGAGCAGCATTTCCCAATCACCCCCTCCAAGTAGCTGGTCCAAACATGTTGGGCTCACAGAGATTCTTGTAGACTATTTATGTTTTGTTAGTTGCCCTCATACTCCGCTCTCACCTGTAATGAAAGGTCAGAGGTCAGAATGGGACAAAGCTATCCAAAGAGAGGAGTACTGGAGTCTGCTCTAGTGTTGACTTCTTGGCGTTGCAACAAAGCTATCCAGAGATAATCAGAGGTTACAGGGAGGTCACACAGTTATGACTTTGATAGTTCTCTGATAGTGTAACATCATCAAGCCTAAAATCTATTTTCTCTGTTTCTCTCTACGTTTCTCTCTATGCCTTCAGGTTGGTGGTTCGATGCCTGTGGACCATCGAACCTGAATGGGATGTACTACAGTCATGGTCAGAACATGGGTAAACTGAATGGGATTAGGTGGCACTACTTCAAAGGGTCTAGTTACTCTCTCCGTGCTACTACCATGATGATACGACCAGCAGACTTCTGAGAGGACCTTTTGGTGACTGTCGTTGGGTACGTTGTCCATAGACATATTGGCATCATTAGTCATGTTTCCATCCAACTGTTTTTATGCGATAAAGTAAAGTACTGTCCAACAGGTGTGACGGAAACACAAAATAGAAGGTGGGATAATTGTTTGTACTTTGACTTAAAAAATAGCAACCTAATTTTGTTTTCTATGAGGAACTTGGATTCTGACTTTCTGGTGCTTACATGTCCTCTTGAAATACATTGATTGTTTGAGCACCAGCTCTGCAATGAATCAAACTGTAGAAGTGGGTTACATGAAGAGGATATGAATGTAAGATTTGGGGCTTTTGAAAGACTTTAATTTGTCTGGCTTTCATTTATTTTTTCATTTGTCTCTCATTTTTCATTTCTCTTTTCATTTGACTCTCATTTGTCTCTTTCATGTATCTGTTGTGTATTGTTCTTCTATGGGTAAGGTATTCCTGTTAACATGTTGTGAATCAGTGTACTGCTCTCTTAGTCTGCACTGTGGGCAGAGAAGCCTGATGGCCTAGACTGAATACACTTCAGAACACTGTTATGGATATTATTTGCCTATATAGTGGATTGCTGTGTGTGTGTGTGTGTGTGTGGAATGTACTGTGTTTTATATCATCATGTTTAAGGAATGGTGTCTATGTGTGTCTCACCACACTTGAATATTTAATGGAATAGAGATAAATAATTGATGTCTTCACTTTCATGTTTTCAGTATTAAAGTATTAAAAGCATTGTTGCTCTTATACCCTTCCTAGATTTGTACTAATTTGCAACATCTATTGGGGCCTTTGTTGAACTTTGTAACAATGACAAAAGTACTTTTTTTGTGCCATGAATTAAAAATATTTCCCCTAAAAGCAGTGCCAAGCATTTTTCTGCTCCATAAAGTAGTCCAACAAGCTAGACACTGCAGTGACTTCATGAACTTCTGGCTCTGGGGTGGACTTTCCTATTGTTAGGACGTTAAGGTCAGTGACTGACAGACAGACAGACAGACAGACAGACAGACAGACAGACAGACAGACAGACAGACAGACAGACAGACAGACAGACAGACAGACAGACAGACAGACAGACAGACAGACAGACAGACAGACAGACAGACAGACAGACAGACAGACAGACAGACAGACAGACAGACAGACAGACAGACAGACAGACAGACAGACAGACAGAGAGAGACACAGAGAGACACAGACAGACAGACAGACAGACACACACACACACACACACATACATACCCATTACATACACATACATACATTACATACATACATACACACACACACACATACATACATACCCATTCCAACCCATGTCAGGCAGGGATTGGGAACCAATGTCTATTCTGCATTATACATTTTATTTTTTTATTTCACCTTTATTTAACCAGGTAGGCTAGTTGAGAACAAGTTCTCATTTACAACTGCAACCTGGCCAAGATAAAGCAAAGCAGTGCGACACAAACAACAACACAGAGTTACACATGGAATAAACAAGCGTACAGTCAATAACACAATAGAAAAAAAGTCTATATACAGTGTGTGCAAATGGCGTGAGGAGATAAGGCAATAAATAGGCCATAGAGCAGCAAAGTAATTACAATTTAGCAAATTAACACTGGAGTGATAGATGTGCAGATGATGTGCAAGTAGAAATACTGGTGTGCAATACTGGTGTGCTTTTACAGATGGGCTATGTACGGCTGCAGCGATCGGTTAGCTGCTCAGATAGCTGATGTTTAAAGTTAGTGAGGGAAATATAAGTCTCCAGCTTCAGTTATTTTTGCAATACATTCCAGTCATTGGCAGCAGAGAACTGGAAGGAAAGGCAGCCAAAGTAGGTGTTGGCTTTGGGGATGACCAGTGAGATATACCTGCTGGAGCATGTGCTACGGGTGGGTGTTGTTATCGTGACCAGTGAGCTGAGATAAGGCGGAGCTTAACCTAGCAAAGACTTATATATGACCTGGAGCCACTGGGTCTGGCGACGAATATGTAGTGAGGGCCAACCGATTAGAGCATACAGGTCACAGTGGTGGGTGGTATATGGGGCTTTGGTGACAAAACAGATGGCACTGTGATAAACTGCATCCAGTTTGCTGCGTAGAGTGTTGGAGGCTATTTTGAAAATGACATTGCCGAAGTCAAGGATCGGTAGGATAGTCAGTTTTACTAGGCGGCGTGAGTGAATTAAGCTTTGTTGCAGTCTAGCCAGACACCTAGGTGTCAGAACCGTACAGAGTAGTCAGAACCGTCCAGAGTAGTAATGCTAGTTGGGCGGGTGCAGGCAGCGAACGGTTGAAAAGCATGCATTTAGTTTTACTAGCATTTCAGAGCAGTTGGGGGCCACGGAAGGAGTGTTGTATGGCATTGAAGCTCGTTTGGAGGTTTGTTAACACAGTGTCCAAAGAAGGGCCAGATGTATACAGAATGGTGTCTTCTGCATACAGGTGGATCAGAAGACACCACCCGCAGCAAGAGCGACATCGTTGATTTATACAGAGAAAAGAGTCAGCCCGAGAATTGAACCCTGTGGTACTCCCATAGTGACTGCCAGAGGTCCTGACAACAGGCCCTACAATTTGACACACTGAACTCTGTCAGAGAAGTAATTAGTGAACCAGGCAAGGCAGTCATTTGAGAAACCATGGCTGTTGAGTTTGCCGATAAGAATACGGTGATTGACAGAGTCGAAAGCCTTGGCCAGGTCAATGAAGACGGCTGCACAGTACAATCTTTTATCGATGGCGGTTATGATATCGTTTAGTACCTTGAGCGTGGCTGAGGTGCACCCGTGACCAGCTCAGAAAGCTGGAGCTGTGTTTGTCAGACCATGAGACATGCCAAACATCGGTCTTCTCACAAAGGTATTATCACCACTCTATTGAGAGACGAGACTCATTTTCCTCTACGACCCACACAAGTGGCAGGAGACTCATCTGAAGTCGCTACCATCTATGTGCCAACTTCTGTTTGGTAGAGTCCCAACTGTTTGGGCTACAAACTATTGGGACCCCACTGTGGAAAGGTTGAGATTCTCACGAACACGATGGTGTTCTCCGTTTTGCTCTATAACACCACAAGTGTCACGGGACTCATCTAAAGGTAACCGGTACCGGTTTAAAAAACAAACAAATAGAAGTACAGTATGAAGGTTGTTTTGTGCCTACACAGAAAAGCGGTTCAATCTGTGCATATATTTATTTTCAGAGATTTTTAATATCTCCTAGTTTTAGGACAGACACTTCAAAACCTTGGTTCTTATCATTTATTTTTGGACTGTCCTTTTTGCCATTTATGAATGTATTATTCAATGCATTTCTATGGGCTTTAGCAGCGAAAATCAATATTTTATCATTTATTTGGGGATACCTAAAGGGGTCCTAAAAGTCTAAAACAAATAGCTAAATGATCCATGGTATCACCACCTTAAAACCCCCACCCATTGTCTTAGACTCTAAAGAAATAAACATTTTGGCCCTATTGCTTCTAAATTTAAATTCAATTCTCGGACATCTATTTGGCAGTGCTTAGTACTGATTGTAGGAAACAAGAGTTGGTTCATCTTTTTAAAGCTGTTTTATAACATTTCACGTTCAAGAATGGTTTGTAGTTTGGGTCCTCTCCAAATACTAGCCCTGCACCATCAAGAATGTCCTGACCGTTTGCATCCCGGCCTGGTACGGGAATCGATCTGTCTACGACCGCAAGGCCCTCCAGCGGGTGGTGAAGATGGCCCAGTACATCATGGGACCGTGCTCTCACCCATCCAGTACATCTACACAAAACAGAGGAAGTCATGCAGCATCATCCAGGACCCAACACACCCCAGCCACAAGCTGTTCTCTCCCTCCCTTAACATCTGGCATGAGGTCCCATCTACAAGCCGTCAGACTGCTGAACAATTGAACTGGACTGACCACCTGCTCTGATTCTCCTCCACTTAGCACACATGCACTCACTCATGCACACACCCACACAAACATACACAGATATACATTCATGATGCACACACATCACAACTGCTGCTGTCTTTGGAAGAGGTACCATGCGTTACCCGTAGCCTACAGCTTGAACCTTGAAACTTGACTACTTACTATGTCTGCGAAAACAAGGAGCCCCGAAACAGTGCGAAGAAAGTGCCTGTCGTAAACCAGACTAGAGGTGGAAAAGTTGTCCACTGCTGCTGGTAGACATTATCACAGTGTCACTGCTCCTTCCATCTTCAATATCGATCTACCTCGTTTGGATCCTGCCCCCCTGAATTAAGAAAACAAATTGTGTGATGGCCATGACGCGTCTTTCCTGAGTAGACGACAAGACATCTGCAGAACTGTTGTGAAACAATTCGTTTTTGTTTATTTTAGATAATAATATCTATGACCTGTCTGAATGTTATTCTGTCGTATAACAAAGCCTACTGTATGCTCAACATAATTTGGTCGGTTAGTCCTACACCATTTCCAAAATGTCACTGAGTTGAGAGTGGTTGCAAAAAGAGGAACTTATTTTTGATGATAGGTAAATCAAAGTATTGCCTTTTCATGCTGGTATGGTTGGTAATGTTTTGCATAGGGTGCTGTATTTCAGAGGACCCGAGCAGGAACAATCTACAGCCAACGACTGAAGAGAGACCTAGACAGTAGAATGCAGATTGCAGTTTTGAAACTGCAGTAAAAGTGCAGTAACTGCAGTCAGCTGTGTTATTTTGAACAGTTATACTGCACTCTGACTGCAATATTTTTTCGTAAGTGCTATGACAGCTGGTGGAGTCTCACTTCTAAAGGAGTGCATAATGCAGGTTAGCTGTGGATTATTAATGTACTAAACTGTAGTCGCACACTTGCTCAAACAGATACAGTAGAGTGTGCCTTTTGGTCAAACATAACAGCGTGTGTTCAGGTAACCCTGCTGGGGCATGTCCAGTGGTCTAAAGTA
Organism: Oncorhynchus tshawytscha; assembly: GCF_018296145.1. NCBI lineage: Eukaryota > Metazoa > Chordata > Actinopteri > Salmoniformes > Salmonidae > Oncorhynchus > Oncorhynchus tshawytscha. Next base: position 50,507 of record NW_024608909.1, read on the forward strand.
CTTAAGTAAAAGTACTACTTAAGTAGTTGTTTAGGGTATCTGTACTTTACTATTTATATTTTTGACAACTTTTACTTTTACTTCACTATATTCCTAAAGAAAATAATATACTTTTTACTCCATACATTTTCCATGACACCCCAAAGTACTTTTGAATGCTTAGCAGGACAGGAACAGACCAATTCACACTAAACACACATGCTTCGTTTGTAAATTATGTCTGAGTGTTGGAGTGTGCCCCTGGCTCTCCGTAAATTTATAAAAAATGAAAATTGTGCCGTCTGGTTTGCTTCATATAGTGAATTTTTAATTATTTATACTTTTACATTTGATACTTAAGTATATTATAGCAATTACATTTGTTACTGGTACTTCAGTATATTTAAAACCAAATACTTTTTTAGACTTTTACTAGTAATTAGTAATTTTCTTTAAGGTATCTTTATATTTACTCAAGAGTACTTTTTCTTTTAGACTAACATTTTGTTTTCAACAGCAGAGATTTGTATAAACCTTGGGGTCTGTCTCTCCGACTTTGGCAAAATTTTTTCAATATTTAAATTCGATCTCCAGTCTCATAGTAATGTGTCGGGAGGAGACAGACAGGCAGGCCACGTTTCTCAGCCAGTCGAAATCATGAATCAGCTGGCCTAATTTCTATGGATATATACAAAGAAATGTCAATTGAAAGCAGGCCAAACAAAACGTATGTAGTTTTTACAGCTTCAGTTTGAAGTGATTGTGTTAGCTGTGTTGTTGGCTAGGTCCTCTGAACAACAATGTGCTGACGAGAGAGCACATTTCCTATGCCAGGTGAAATCGCGGCTTATTAGCTCATTGTTACGGATGTATCCAAATGTCACTAGAAAACGGCGTAAACAAATGCAAATACAGCTACTTTGTTGTTTTCTGGCTGCACTGTTTGATGTGACTGAAAGTTAGCCATAGTTGGCTAGCTAGCAAGCAAGGGATGTGAACGTTGCTAGCTAGTATGGCAATAGAACATTTAGATCGAAAGACTGGGTCGTGTTCATAGATACGGAACAAAAAGACTGAACGACTGGCTTGCGTCTCTGGCAACCGAACCGATACAACGAACGACGCCGGCTGGGTAGCAACCCTAGATTTGTGTCGGGACTATATCTTGTGGTGGATGAAATAGTATGAATAAATTAATCAAAATTACATTTTTAATTAAAATATGTCAATCATGATTTGAATATGTTGGTAACCCTTTGTATAAAAGTGATAATGCCAGAGAAGCTGGTGTTTGGAGGATACATTGCCCCCAGGAGGTAAGGGTAGGTAACAACACATCCGACGCGCTGATCCTCAACACGGGGGCCCCGCAGGGGTGTGTGCTCAGTCCCCTCCTGTACTCGAAGCATTGCAAAGAGCTGCTGGCAAACGCACGAAAGTGCTGTTTGAATGAATGCTTATGAGCCTGCTGCTGCCTACCACTCAGTCAGACTGCTCTGTCAAATATCAAATCATAGACTTAATTATAACATAATAACACACAGAAATACGAGCCTTAGGTCATTAATATGGTCAAATCCGGAAAGTATCATTTCGAAAATAAAACGTTTATTCTTTCAGTGAAATACTATATATTCTGTATTTTATCTTAACAGTTGGCATCCATAAGTCTAAATATTACTGTTACATTGCACAATCTTCAATGTTATGTCATAAATACATAAAATTCTGGCAAATTAGTTTGCAATGAGCCAGGCGGCCCAAACTGTTGCATATACCCTGACTCTGCGTGCAATGATCGCAAGAGAATTGACACAATTTCCCTAGTTTAATATTGCCTGCTAACATGAATTTCTTTTAACTAAATATGTAGGTTTAAAAATATATACTTCTGTGTACTGATTTTAAGAAAGGCATTGATGTTTATCGTTAGGTACATTCGTGCAACGATTATGCTTTTTTCGTAAATGCGCTTTTGTTAAATCATCCCCCGTTTGGCGAAGTTGGCTGTCTTTGTTAGGAAGAAATAGTCTTCACGGTTCGCAACGAGCCAGGCGGCCCAAACTGCTGCATATACCCTGACTGTGTTGCACAGAACGCAAGAGAAGTGACACAATTTCCCTAGTTAAAAGAAATTGATGTTAGCAGGCAATATTAACTAAATATGCAGGTTTAAAAATATATACTTGTGTATTGATTTTAAGAAAGGCGTTGATGTTTATGGTTAGGTACACATTGGTGCAACGACAGTGCTTTTTTCGCGAATGGGCTTGTTAATTTTTTATGGCTGCATGGGCAGTATTGAGTAGCTTGGATGAAAAGGTGCCCATTGTAAACGGCCAGCTCCTCAGTCTCAGTTGCTAATATATGCATATTATTATTAGTATTGGATAGAAAACACTAGCATTTCCAAAACTATCAAAATATTGTCTGTGAGCATAACAGAACTGATATTGCAGGTGAAACCCTGAGGAAAATCAAAACAGGAAGTGGCTTCTATTTTGAAAACTCCATGTTCCATAGCCTCCCTTTGCTGGATTTAAAGGGATATGAATCAGATTCATTTTCCTATCGCTTCCTCAAGGTGTCAACAGTCTTCAGACATTGTTTCAGGCTTTTATTTTGAAAAATGAGCCAGAACGATAACATCGGGTCAAGTGGTCACATGAGTTTTGCTCGCGCAAAAGAGTTTGGATAGGTATTGCTTTTCCCTCTCCTACTGTGAAAGACATTTGCGGTTGATATATTATCAATTATATATTTTTTAAAACAACCTGAGGATTGATTATAGAAAACATTTGACATATTTCTGTGGACATATGGAAACTATTTGGAATTTTTGTTGTCGTGACCGCTCTTTCCTGTGGATTTCTGAACATAACGCGTCAAACATATTTTGGATATAAAAATTATCTTTATGGAACAAAAGAAACATTTGTTGTGTAACTGGTAGTCTCGTGAGTGAAAACATCCGAAGATCATCAAAGGTAAACGACTAATTTAATTGCTTTTCTGATTTTCGTGACCAAGCTACCTGATGCTAAGTGTACTTCATGTTTTCTCGTGCTATCGATAAACTTACACAAACGCTTGGATTGCTTTCACTGTAAAGCATAATTTCAAAATCTGACACGACAGGTGGATTAACAAAAGGCTAAGCTGTGTTTGCCTATATTGCACTTGTGATTTCATGAATATAAATATTTTTAGTAATATTTATTGAATGTAGCGCTATGCTATTCAGCGGTTGTTGATGACACTTATCCTATTAGTGGGATTGCAGCCATAACAAGTTAAATCACCCGTTTGGCGAAGTAGGCTATGATTCAATGATAAATTAACAGGCACCGCATCGATTATATGATTATATGCAGCGCAGGACAAGCTAGGTAAACTAGTAATATCATCAACCATGTGTAATTAACTAGTGATTATGTTAAGAGTGATTGTTTTTTATAAAATATGTTTAATGCTAGCTAGCACCTTACCTTGGCTCCTTGCTGAACTTGCATAAGAGGTAGTCAGCCTACCACACAGTCTCCTCGTGGAGTGCAATGTAATTGGCCATGATCGGTGTCCAAAAATGCCGATTACCGATTGTTATGAAAACTTGAAATCGGTCCAAATTAATCGGCCATTCCAAATAATCGGTCGACCTCTAATCTCCACACGTAGGTGTGTTTTAAAATTACAAAACATTCACATTAAATGTTAGAGATAGCAGGAAATTGCTGCCATCTGTCAGTTAACCATCATTCTACCAGTTTTGCAACCAAGTCAATAACAGTGTATTACTGTTTTTGTCTGCCTCTCCTACACCTGTCTTTAGAAGAAAACATGCATGACATCTAGGGTTGCAAAGGGTCGGAAACTTTCCGGTAAATTTCCGTACATTTTCAGAAAATGTTCCATGGAAAGTTAAGCCCGGGAATTTTGGGAATTTTGCTTGAATTCATCAAAAAAGTTAGCTTATAACAGTGAACGTTTTTTTGTGGGACACACATAAGGCAGTTCTAGGTCTTGTGGTTAAACTAATTAAATGGAATTGCAACCCTCTGCATGTGCAGTGCATTTTCCCATCACATGTGCAGTGCACTCTTCCATCACATGTACAGGTGATTCTCAAGATCTTGCACACTAATGAGATGCTATTGAGCCCACAGTACTACACTGTCTGAGCCAAGGACTACAACAATGTTGATTACAATACTGGGTGGGGTGAATATATTTTATATGACATACATAATTTTTTGTTAACTTCTTTGGGACTGGGGGGCAGTATTGAGTAGCTTGGATAAAAAGGTGCCCAGAGTAAACTGCCTGCTACTCAGCCACAAAAGCTAGAATATGCATATAATTAATAATTAATAATTAATATTAATAATAATTAATAATAGATTTGGATAGAAAACACTCTGAAGTTTCTAAAACTGTTTGAATGATGTCTGTGAGTATAACAGAACTCATATGGCAGGCAAAAACCTGAGAAAGAATCCAACCAGGAAGTGGGAAATCTGAGGTTTGTAGTTTTTCAACTCATTGACTATCGAATATACAGTGTCTATGGGGTCATGTTGCACTTCCTACGGCTTCCACTAGATGTAAACAGTCTTTAGAACCTTGTTTGATGCTTCTACTGTGAAGGAGGGGGGAATGAGAGCTGAATGAGTCAGGGCTCTGGCAGAGTGCCATGAGCTGATCACGCGTGCTCATGTGAGAGTGACATGTGTTCCACTGCAATTCTACAGACAAAGGAATTCTCCAGTTAAACATTATTGAAGATTTCTGATAAAAACATCCTAAAGATTGATTCTATACTTCGTTTGATATGTTTCTACAACTGTAATATGACTCTTCGTCTGAACTTTTACCTGGACTTGCCCGTGCCTCGTGAGTTTGGATTGTGTACTAAACAAGCAAACAAAAAGGAGGTATTTGGACATAAATGATGGACATTATCGAACAAAACAAACATCTATTGTGGAACTGGGATTCCTGGGAGTGCATTCTGATGAAGATCACCGAAGTTAATATTTATAATGCTATTTCTGACTTCTGTTGACTCCACAACATGGCAGATATCTGTATGGCTTGTTTTTGTGTCTGAGCGCTCTAGTTTTTTCACTTTCCGCCTGAAGACATACCCAAATCTAACTGCCTGTAGCTCAGGCTCAGAACCAAGGATATGCATATTCTTGATTTAATTTGAAAGAAAACACTCTGAAGTTTGTGTAAATGTGAATTGAATGTAGGAGAATATAACACAATAGATCTGGTTTAGATAATACAATGAAAAAAACATGTGTTTTTTCATTTTTATTGTTGTATCATCTTTAAAATGAAAAAGACCAAACAAACATTCAGATAGGATGATGGCGACAATTTCAGTGAAAAACATAAGAGGGCAACAGTACTTGTGCAAGGTTTCAGAATGATAACTTCCAAAATGAGTGTGCTACGTGACATTTATCATGAAGTCACCCAGGTGTCCCACACAAGTAGCCCAAATGTACCCAAGTGGCCAAATTGGTGAAGTTATACATTTTGAATGGAGTAACTATATACAAAATACCAAAATGGTATTCTAACACCCCCGAAACATGGAGAAAAAACATGAAGAAAAAAATATATACATTTACAAAATAACACTTTCAATATTTGGAAGACCCTCAGTCCTCTACACAATATTGTGCTGCTGATGCCAGGTGCCATAGCAGTCTCTTTCTGAAGTAAAGCAGAGGGTCACCAAGCATGTGGTGCAGGTGATGGGGGACATCATTTTGCAAAGAACACAGCGACGCCTCCATGCTGTGCCCTTTTGGCCCTGAGGCACATCCATGCCTGCAGAAATAAATTTGGGCAGATGAACACCACTTGTGGCAGGAGCTGGATGAACCAGCTTCAGTGGGGGATGGACACCTTGGCACTGGGGGCTCCCATTCGGAGTCAGTGTCACTGTGAAAGAAAATGTTCAGTTAATAGTAGAATAGTATAATAATAAGAATAAGAATAATAAGAATAATAGAATAGTTTCACATATGAGCCCAATATCAACAGGTATAATAAACAGATATATATAGAGTACAGGGAACATAAGGTTGAATATATTATTATAGACCTGCTAGATCTACTGTCTTTATTATATTACAACAGACCAGCTGTATCTACTGTCTCCATTTCACTTTGGCCATTGTTGTGGGCCTGCCCTCCCCTCAACAGCCTCAAATAGGCTATTTCATGTGGGGGTGGGGTGGGGCGGCAGACACACGCATCTCACATTTCATTACATTACATTTTAATATATTGCTACTAAAATTGAAAAAAAAAAATCACAAATAATATTTAATAATATCAATTTTAAACAACGGCATTAGCATGAGAAGAACTTACCAGTCCAAAACGATGTCCTCTCCGTTCAAAAAATATTCCTCCATTTGGGAATCGCTAAATTAATCGTCCTCCAACAATCTCTGTCTCACTTTCCCGATCAATTTCTTCTAAAATTGTGTGTACATCTGTATATGAGTTAGATTCCAAGATGGCATAGCAGTTCAGACGTCTTTTGTCCTCGTCTTGTCGTGTCCCATATATATATATATATATTTACAACTTTTTCACATACCTTTTTATATATATTTTTTAATTTTCCATAAACTCATCTTCAAAACACTCTCCTGCAACCCGCCTCACCAATTTATATTTATAAAAAAAGTATTATTTACCTCAAATCTGTAATCCTCCAAGAAGCTAGCCAGAAACTAGCCAGAAGCTAGCCAGGAGCTAGCCAGAAGCTAATCAGAAGCTAATCAGAAGCTAGTTAGATTCTTTACTGGCTAATCGTTAGTATTCAGCTAACCACGGTTTGTGGTCATCAGCTATCCTTTAGCTCGAAAATCTATCGGCAGTTTTGTACGGCGCAGCGCGGCTCGGAACGGAACATACCGGACCAATTTTTCTCTCCACGTCCCTGGATTTCGACCGCTAACTCTGGACATTCATACCTGGATCTCACAGCTAGCTAGCTGCTATCCGTGTGACTATCGGCTTTCGTCGATTCCGGAGCAAACATCAATTATTCCGGAGCTAGCCAGCTGAAGAGTTCCATCAATCACTCCTGGGCTACAATCACCTATCCGGACCCGTTTTACTGCCTACGCGGACCCCCACCGGGCCTTCACAACTGGACTGCCGACGTTATCTACCCGAAGGAGTTATCCGGCTGGCTCCTCCGTCGCGGCGTTACCTGAACGCCCATCTGCGGCCCGCTAACCGTTAGCTGTCTTATCGGCTGCTATCTGAATAGACAATCGGACAATTTATTTATTTATTTTTATTATTATTGTTTTTCTTTTTTCTTCTTGAGCCTCTATAACTATATCTATTGTTTTTTGTTGTTGTTGTGTGATTTGGATTAATCCCCTCTACCACACGGAACCCCACTAATCTACTGACGGAACGCAAGAGGTGGCTAATAACAGACCTCCGTGCTATGCTAGCTTGCTACCGATGGCCTGGCTAGCTGTCTAAATCGCCGTGACCCCCCAACAAACCTCTCTACTCACTGGACCCTTTTGATCACTCGACTAAGCATGCCTCTCCTTAATGTCAATATTTTTTATTTCACCTTTATTTAACCAGGTAGGCCAGTTGAGAACAAGTTCTCATTTGCAACTGCGACCTGGCCAAGATAAAGCATAGCAGTGTGAGCAGACAACACAGAGTTACACATGGAATAAACAATTAACAAGTCAATAACACAGTAGAAAACAAAGGGGGGAGTCTATATACAATGTGTGCAAAAGGCATGAGGAGGTAGGCGAATAATTACAATTTTGCAGATTAACACTGGAGTGATAAATGATCAGATGGTCATGTACAGGTAGAGATATTGGTGTGCAAAAGAGCAAGTAAATAAATAAAAACAGTATGGGGATGAGGTAGGTGAAAATGGGTGGGCTATTTACCAATAGACTATGTACAGCAGCAGCGATCGGTTAGCTGCTCAGATAGCTGATGTTTGATTGTTTGATTGATGTTTGATTGTTGATGTTGGTGAGGGAGATAATATGCCTTGTCCATTGCTGTTCTGGTTAGTGTTTATTGGCTTATTTCACTGTAGAGCCTCTAGTCCTGCTCACTATACCTTATCCAACCTATTAGTTCCACCACCCACACATGCAATGACATCTCCTGGTTTCAATGATGTTTCTAGAGACAATATCTCTCTCTTCATCACTCAATACCTAGCCTCCACATTGACTCTGTACCGGTACCCCTGTATATAGCCTCCACATTGACTCTGTACCGGTACCCCCTGTATATAGCCTCCACATTGACTCTGTACTGGTACCCCTGTATATAGCCTCCACATTGACTCTGTACCGGTACCCCCTGTATATAGCCTCCACATTGACTCTGTACCGGTACCCCCTGTATGTAGCCTCCACATTGACTCTGTACCGGTACCCCCTGTATATAGCCCCCACACATTGACTGTACCGGTACCCCCTGTATATAGCCTCCACATTGACTCTGTACTGGTACCCCCTGTATATAGCCTCCACATTGACTCTGTACCGGTACCCCTGTATATAGCCCCAACATTGACTGTACCGGTACCCCTGTATAAAGCCTCCAAATTGACTCTGTACCGGTACCCCCTGTATATAGCCTCCACATTGACTCTGTACCGGGACCCCCTGTATATAGCCTCCACATTGACTCTGTACCGGTGCCCCCTGTATATAGCCTCCACATTGACTCTGTACCAGTACCCCCTGTATATAGCCTCCACATTGACTCTGTACCAGTACCCCCTGTATATAGCCTCCACATTGACTCTGTACCAGTACCCCCTGTATATAGCCTCCACATTGACTCTGTACTGGGACCCCCTGTATATAGCCTCCACATTAACTCTGTACTGGGACCCCCTGTATATAGCCTCCACATTGACTCTGTACCAGGACCCCCTGTATATAGCCTCCACATTAACTCTGACCAGTACCCCTGTATATAGCCTCCACATTGACTCTGTACTGGGACCCCTGTATATAGCCTCCACATTGACTCTGTACTGGGACCCCTGTATATAGCCTCCACATTGACTCTGTACCGGGACCCCCTGTATATATCCTCCACATTGACTCTGTACCGGGACCCCCTGTATATAGCCTCCACATTAACTCTGTACCGGGACCCCCTGTATATAGCCTCCACATTAACTCTGTACCGGTACCCCCTGTATATAGCCTCCACATTGACTCTGTACCGGTACCCCCTGTATATAGCCTCCACATTGACTCTGTACCGGGACCCCATGTATATAGCCTCCACATTGACTCTGTACCGGTACCTCCTGTATATAGCCTCCACATTGACTCTGTACCGGTACCCCCTGTATATAGCCTCCACATTGACTCTGTGCCGGTACCCCCTGTATATAGCCTCCACATTGACTCTGTACCGGTACCTCCTGTATATAGCCTCCACATTGAGTCTGTACCGGTACCTCCTGTATAAAGCCTCGCTTGTTATTTTACTGCTGCTGGTTAATTATTTGTAACTTTTATTTTCTCATTTTTATTTTAACACTTCTTTTTTTCTTAACTTCTTAAAGCATTGTTGGTTAAGGGCTTGTAAGTAAGCATTTCACTTTAAGGTCTACACCTGTTGTATTCGGCACATGTGGCAAATACAAATTTGATTTGAGCAAATGCATTTAAATGCACCATAAAGTAGACACCACCAGAGTACAGCCATATCCGACTATGTGTGCATCCCAAGTGGCACCCTATTCCCTGTATAGTGCACTACTTTCTACTGGAGCCCTTTGGGCCCTGTTAAAAAGTAGTGCACTATAAATGGAATAGGATACCATTTGGAATGCTGGCTATATGCTTCCCTGTCCCCTCAGGTGTTTGGTCTGCTGGTATGGATGCTGATAGCAGGGACGGAGTACTTCCGTGTGTCTGCCTTTGGGTGGGTCATGTTTGTGGCCATCTTGTACTGGGTCCTGACGGTCATCTTCCTCATCATCTACCTGACCATGGCTTACAACAGGATCCCTCAGGTCCCCTGGACAACTGTGGTACGACACATACTACGACACATAATACAACAGCGCATTATTTGAAACTTGAGTGATTGAGGTTGTTTATTATAAATCTAGTAATTGAATAATCTTGGACTATTTATGTAACGTAACAGAAAACCAATGAAGGTAACTGCCTTGATGGTTTTGGGGGAGAGAGCAAATAGATGAACCAAGTCTTTATGAATGTGATCAAATGAAATCATTCTATAATGTGTACTACCCTACAGTATCTGAGACAGCCAGGAATCCTGTTGTTGTCATTCTACAGGGTCTGTTCTTCAACAGTAGTGCTACAGTGATGTATGTGGTGTTCTACAGGGCCTGTTCTTCAACAGTAGTGCTACAGTGATGTATGTGGTGTTCTACAGGGTCTGTTCTTCAACAGTAGTGCTACAGTGATGTATGTGGTGTTCTACAGGGTCTGTTCTTCAACAGTAGTGCTACAGTGATGTATGTGGTGTTCTACAGGGTCTGTTCTTCAACAGTAGTGCTACAGTGATGTATGTGGTGTTCTACAGGGCCTGTTCTTCAACAGTAGTGCTACAGTGATGTATGTGGTGTTCTACAGGGCCTGTTCTTCAACAGTAGTGCTACAGTGATGTATGTGGTGTTCTACAGGGTCTGTTCTTCAACAGTAGTGTTACAGTGATGTATGTGGTGTTCTACAGGGTCTGTTCTTCAACAGTAGTGTTACAGTGATGTATGTGGTGTTCTACAGGGTCTGTTCTTCAACAGTAGTGCTACAGTGATGTATGTGGTGTTCTACAGGGTCTGTTCTTCAACAGTAGTGCTACAGTGATGTATGTGGTGGCAGCAGCAGTGGACGCAGCCTCAATCAGCCATGCTGTTAAGGGACGCCATAACTACAACTGCTGGGTAGCATCCACAGTAAGACAACCATCTCAGACCTCCCCGACAGACATTTAAATCATGCCAACTGTGAAAATATACCACAAATATGACTGAGTATTTATGATTACAGCGATATTAAATTATACAATATTAAAATGCCAAATATATGCCTACAAGTCAGATAAGAGAGGTATGATTCCACTGTGTACCATCCAGAATGATGTCTATTTGGTCCATTTAAGCCTACTCAACTCATACCCAGTATTGTACTGAATTTGAATGTTTTGATCCGTCTGTTTTTCAGTTCTTTGACTTCCTGGTGTCACTCTGCTATGCAGGAAGTACATATTTAAGTTTTAAATTCTGGCGGCTCGAGGGATGAGGAACAATAACCAATCACAAAGGACAGCTAAAGTATATCCGTTATGGAACGCATGAAGGATCTTGAAAAGTAAACACGGTTAAGTGTAATAACCACTCCTTCCCTTTGGAATGCATTTCTCTATTTAATTTCTGTTATATTTCTGTTATTTTAGAGTTATGGTGTGTTTCATCTGTTGGAATGACAGAGCCTGAACCTCAGTGATGCTTATACTTCTTATGCACTCATGAGGTTAAAAAACAACAACATTTGGATGAAAATGACTGATGCTAACAAAGTGGCAAATTCTATTTTTCTGAAGCTGGAGATCAAAGCTTTAACTCCAATATTAAAATGGATTGGACAGTAATGTTGTCCCACACTAGATGGTGTTACAATACAAGGCTAAGAAACAGGGCTGATGAAGAACATTACAGTCAATTCTCTTTTTGATTGTTCAAAACAATTATCATATACGAATAATACATTTCATTAATAGGAGTCAGTTACACTGAACAAAAATGTAAATGCAACATGCAACTATTTAAAAGATTTTACTGAGTTATGGTTCATATAAGGATATCAGTCAATTGAAATAAATTCATTAGACCCTAATCTATGGATTTCACACAACTGGAAATACAGATATGCATCTGTTGGTCACAGATACCTTAAAAAAAAGTAGGGACGTGGCTCAGAAAACCAGTCAGTATCTGGTGTGACCACCATTTGCCTCATACAGCGCATCACATCTCCTTTGCATAAAGTTGATCAGGCTGTTGATTGTGTCCTGTGGAACTTCAATGGAGTGGGACAAAAATCCAAGATGGCGTAGCAGTCAGCCGTCTTTGTCTTGTCGTGTCCCGTGTATATATCTTTTTTTCTTTGTATATATTTCGTATATATTTGTAATATTTTTAACCTCAATTTCAGCATACTCCTGCAACCCGCCTCACCCAATGTGGTATGGATCTGCTATTTTCTATACTTTAGAACTGGAACCCCCAACAGAAACTAGCCAGCTAACTAGCTAATAGTCAGTTAGCCACTGCTAGCGGTCATCAGCTAACCTCAGCCCGATCAACTCCCACCAGTCTGCACAGGGCGATTCAACCCAGAGCATATCAGACTGCTTTTTTCTCTACCACATCTCCACATCTCTGGATTCCTACCGCAAGCTCAGAACCTTTTCACCTGGATCATCGCAGCTAGCTAGCTGCTATCCGAGTGGCTACTCCTGGCTAACGTCTCTGTCCCGAAGCAAGCACCAGTTAGCCTGGAGCTAGCCTCGTGCTAGGCCCATCTCCCGGCTAGCTGAAGAGGTCCATCAGCCACCTCTTGGGCTACAATAGCTATTTTGCCAATTGGCCTGGACCATTTTACTGCCTACACAGAGCCCTGCCATCACGACTGGTCTGCCGACGTAACCGTCCAAGGGCGCTTCAACAGACTCTTCCGTCGCGACGTCCCCCTAAGGCCTTTCTGCTAGCTTGCTAGCCCCGGCCCGCTAGCTGTCTGAATCGCCGTGTCTCCAGCTCGCCTAGCTACTCACTGGACCCTATGATAACTCGGCTACGCATGTCTCTTCCTAATGTCAATATACCTTGTCCATTGCTGTTTTGGTTAGTGATTGTCTTATTTCACTGTAGAGCCTCCAGCCCTGCTCAATATGCCTTAGCTAGCCCTTTGTTTAACCTCCCACACCTGCGGTAACCTCACCTGGTTTAAGTGGTGTCTTTAGAGACAAAACCTCTCTCATCGTCACTCAGAGCCTAGGTTTACCTCCACTGTATTCACATCCTACCACCTTTGTCTGTACATTATACCTTGATGCTATTTTATCGCCCCCAGAAACCTCCTTTTACTCTCTGTTCCAGACGTTCTAGACAACCAATTCTTATTGCTTTTAGCCGTACCCTTATTCTACTCCTCCTCTGTTCCTCTGGTGATGTAGAGGTGAATCCAGGCCCTGCAGTGCCTAGCTCCACTCCTATTCCCCAGGCGCTCTCTTTTGATGACTTCTGTAACCGTAATAGCCTTGGTTTCATGCATGTTAACATTAGAAGCCTCCTCCCTAAGTTTGTTCTATTCACTGCTTTAGCACACTCTGCCAACCCGGATGTTCTAGCTGTGTCTGAATCCTGGCTTAGGAAGAAAAAATTCTGAAATTTTCATCCCAAACTACAACATTTTCAGACAAGATAGAACTGCCAAAGGGGGCGGTGTTGCAATCTACTGCAAAGATAGCCTGCAGTTCTGTCCTACTATCCAGGTCTGTACCCAAACAATTTGAACTTCTACTTTTAAAAATCCACCTCTCTAAAAACAAGTCTCTCACCGTTGCCGCTTGCTATAGACCACCCTCTGCCCCCAGCTGTGCTCTGGACACCATATGTGAACTGATTGCCCCCCATCTATCATATGAGCTCGTGCTGCTAGGCGACCTAAACTGGAACATGCTTAACACCCCAGCCATCCTACAATCTAAACTTGATGCCCTCAATCTCACACAAATTATCAATGAACCTACCAGGTACCTCCCCAAGCCTTAAACACGGGCACCCTCATAGATATCATCCTAACCAACTTGCCCTCTAAGTACACCTCTGCTGTCTTCAACCAAGATCTCAGCGATCACTGCCTCATTGCCTGCATCCGTAATGGGTCAGCGGTCAAACGACCTCCACTCATCACTGTCAAACGCTCCCTGAAACACTTCAGCGAGCAGGCCTTTCTAATCGACCTGGCCGGGGTATCCTGGAAGGATATTGATCTCATCCCGTCAGTAGAGGATGCCTGGATATTTTCTTAAATGCCTTCCTAACCATCTTAAATAAACATGCCCCATTCAAGAAATTTAGAACCAGGAACAGATATAGCCCTTGGTTCTCCCCAGACCTGACTGCCCTTAACCAACACAAAAACATCCTATGGCGTTCTGCATTAGCATCGAACAGCCCCCGTGATATCCAGCTGTTCAGGGAAGCTAGAAACCATTATACACAGGCAGTTAGAAAAGCCAAGGCTAGCTTTTTCAAGCAGAAATTTGCTTCCTGCAACACTAACTCAAAAAAGTTATTGGACACTGTAAAGTCCATGGAGAATAAGAACACCTCCTCCCAGCTGCCCACTGCACTGAAGATAGGAAACACTGTCACCACTGATAAATCCACCATAATTGAGAATTTCAATAAGCATTTTTCTACGGCTGGCCATGCTTTCCACCTGGCTACTCCTACCCCGGTCAACAGCACTGCACCCCCCCACAGCAACTCGCCCAAGCCTTCCCCATTTCTCCTTCTCCCAAATCCATTCAGCTGATGTTCTGAAAGTGCTGCAAAATCTGGACCCCTACAAATCAGCCGGGCTAGACAATCTGGACCCTTTCTTTCTAAACTTATCTGCCGAAATTGTTGCCACCCCTATTACTAGCCTGTTCAACCTCTCTTTCGTGTCGTCTGAGATTCCCAAAGATTGGAAAGCAGCTGCGGTCATCCCCCTCTTCAAAGGGGGGGACACTCTTGACCCAAACTGCTACAGACCTATATCTATCCTACCATGCCTTTCTAAGGTCTTCAAAAGTCAACAAACAGATTACCGACCATTTCAAATCTCACCATACCTTCTCTGCTATGCAATCTGGTTTCAGAGCTGGTCATGGGTGCACCTCAGCCACGCTCAAGGTCCTAAACGATATCTTAACCACCATCGATAAGAAACATTACTGTGCAGCCGTATTCATTGATCTGGCCAAGGCTTTCGACTCTGTCAATCACCACATCCTCATCGGCAGACTCGACAGCCTTGGTTTCTCAAATGATTGCCTGGCCTGGTTCACCAACTACTTCTCTGATAGAGTTCAGTGTGTCAAATCGGAGGGTCTGCTGTCCGGACCTCTGGCAGTCTCTATGGGGGTGCCACAGGGTTCAATTCTTGGACCGACTCTCTTCTCTGTATACATCAATGAGGTCGCTCTTGCTGCTGGTGAGTCTCTGATCCACCTCTACGCAGACGACACCATTCTGTATACTTCTGGCCCTTCTTTGGACACTGTGTTAACAACCCTCCAGGCAAGCTTCAATGCCATACAACTCTCCTTCCGTGGCCTCCAATTGCTCTTTAATACAAGTAAAACTAAATGCATGCTCTACAACCGATCGCTACCTGCACCTACCCGCCTGTCCAACATCACTACTCTGGACGGCTCTGACTTAGAATACGTGGACAACTACAAATACTTAGGTGTCTGGTTAGACTGTAAACTC
The DNA here is from genome assembly GCF_018296145.1 of Oncorhynchus tshawytscha. Taxonomy (NCBI): domain Eukaryota; kingdom Metazoa; phylum Chordata; class Actinopteri; order Salmoniformes; family Salmonidae; genus Oncorhynchus; species Oncorhynchus tshawytscha. The sequence goes on from NW_024608909.1 coordinate 66,060, forward strand.
TCCTTCCAGACCCATATCAAACATCTCCAATCCAAAGTTAAATCTAGAATTGGCTTCCTATTTCGCAACAAAGCATCTTTCACTCATGCTGCCAAACATACCCTTGTAAAACTGACCATCCTACCAATCCTCGACTTTGGCGATGTCATTTACAAAATAGCCTCCAATACCCTACTATCACAGTGCAATCCAATTTGTCACCAAAGCCCCATATACTACCCCCCGTTGGGACCTGTTCGCTCTCGTTGGCTGGCCCTCGCTTCATACTCGTCGCCAAACCCACTGGCTCCATGTCATCTACAAGACCCTGCTAGGTAAAGTCCCCCCTTATCTCAGCTCGCTGGTCACCATAGCATCTCCCACCTGTAGCACACGCTCCAGCAGGTATATCTCTCTAGTCACCCCCAAAACCAATTCTTTCTTTGGCCGCCTCTCCTTCCAGTTCTCTGCTGCCAATGACTGGAACGAACTACAAACATCTCTGAAACTGGAAACACTTATCTCCCTCACTAGCTTTAAGCACCAACTGTCAGAGCAGCTCACATATTACTGCACCTGTACATAGCCCACCTATAATTTAGCCCAAACAACTACCTCTTTCCCTACTTTATTTAGTTTATTTATTTATTTTGCTCCTTTGCACCCCATTATTTGTATTTCTACTTTGCACATTCTTCCATTGCAAATCTACCATTCCAGTGTTTTACTTGCTATATTGTATTTACTTTGCCACCATGGCCTTTTTTGCCTTTACCTCCCTTATCTCACCTCATTTGCTCACATCATATATAGACTTGTTTATACTGTATTATTGACTGTATGTTTGTTTTACTCCATGTGTAACTCTGTGTCGTTGTATGTGTCGAACTGCTTTGCTTTATCTTGGCCAGGTCGCAATTGTAAATGAGAACTTGTTCTCAACTTGCCTACCTGGTTAAATAAAGGTGAAAAAAAAAATATATATATATATATATATATATATCTAGACTTAGATTTAGCTTTCCCTGACTTAGTCGCCATACTGATTGATATATAAACAGCTGAAGATGCGCTTTACCAAAACAACACTGTGCGTAACATGCGTTGCTCCTTGAAACTTCAATGAAACTTCAATGGCGAATGACCCTCTTTACACCGGAGTTTACTACGTGGGTTGGTCTTCCAACACATAAACATTACATATTGCCGTTTACCTCAGCTCATTGGCTATCTACCCAGCTAGATTTCAAGACGATCAGTGGTCATTGGGTTAAAATACAGTCAATCAACGAAACAGCGGTCATATCATTGGTGCACAATGATGTCATTACTTGTTGTCTTCAAATCGGTTTCTTTCAGTCAATACGTCTCGCGAAATGACCCATCAAGTTTGGTTTTGTTACAAACAAACCAGTTGATTGCAATGAAACCATACATGACTGGAAAGTCACGTTTAGTGTGTGTATTTACATCGAATGTGTCGTCGAAAATGGAATGAGACGGAATTCACGACACAAGCGGTTCACAAAATGTTTTGTGTTAGGCTATAAAAACGGATTTTATCAAACAAAAGACCATTCATTGTGTAACAATGAGCATTGGGATTGTAAACAGAGGAAGATCGTCAAAGGTAAACAATTTATTTTATTGCAGTTTGTGATTTTGTTACGCCTGTGCTGGTTGAAATAGTTGTTTTTATGGGGCTCTATCCTCAGATAATCGCATCGTATTCTTTAGCAGTAAATCCTTTTTTAAATCTGACAACGCAGTTGGATTAGCAAGATTCTAGGCTTTCGAAACATGTGAGACACTTGTATTTTCATGAATGTTTAATATGACTATTTATGTAGCGATCACCGTATGTTGTCGAATTTCATCCCGCTAACGGGTTCGGTGCACAGAGAGGTTAAACCTCATAATGTACATATATTGTTAATCTGTAGTCAAGGACCCTATAAATGTAAGGAGGGAGGGGTCTTATAACCTCACCCCTTCTATTAATACAACATAAGCATAATCAATTATTATAATACCTCACACATTTGGTACAGCCCCTATCATGACCCCTAGGAGAAACCCTAACACATGCTTTATCTACTCTTTTGCTGGAATCAGAGTTCAACAGAGTTCAAGTGAAGGTCAAGCAAATCATAGAGAAAGCAGACTGTATTGCAATCATCTCTGATGGGTGGTCGAATGTTCGTGGGCAAGGAATAATTAACTACATCATCTCCACCCCTCAACCAGTTTTCTACAAGAGCACAGACACAAGGGACAACAGACACACCGGTCTCTACATTGCAGATGAGCTGAAGGCAGTCATCAATGACCTTGGACCACAGAAGGTATTTGCACTGGTGACAGACAATGTTATGATCATGAAGGCAGTTTGGTCTAAAGTGGAGGAGTCCTACCCTCACATCACACCCATTGGCTGTGCTGCTCATGCATTGAATCTGCTCCTCAAGGACATCATGGCACTGAAAACAATGTATACACTCTACAAGAAAGCCAAGGCAATGGTTAGGTATGTGAAGGGTCATCAAGTTATATAAGAGCACCACATTGAAGCTGCCCAGCAACACACGTCGGGGTGGTATTGTCATCATGTTTGACAGTCTCCTGGAGGGGAAGGAGTCTCTCCAAGAAATGGCCTTATAACAGTCTGCCGATATCAAATCAAAATCAAATCAAATTTATTTATATAGCCCTTCGTACATCAGCTGATATCTCAAAGTGCTGTACAGAAACCCAGCCTAAAACCCCAAACAGCAAGCAATGCAGGTGTAGAAGCACGGTGGCTAGGAAAAACTCCCTAGAAAGGCCAAAACCTAGGAAGAAACCTAGAGAGGAACCAGGCTATGTGGGGTGGCCAGTCCTCTTCTGGCTGTGCCGGGTGGAGATTATAACAGAACATGGCCAAGATGTTCAAATGTTCATAAATGACCAGCTTGGTCGTATAATAATAAGGCAGAACAGTTGAAACTGGAGCAGCAGCACGGTCAGATGGACTGGGGACAGCAAGGAGTCATCATGTCAGGTAGTCCTGGGGCATGGTCCTAGGGCTCAGGTCCTCCGAGAGAGAAAAAAAGAGAGAATTAGAGAGAGCATATGTGGGGTGGCCAGTCCTCCTCTGGCTGTGCCGGGTGGAGATTATAACAGAACATGGCCAAGATGTTCAAATGTTCATAAATGATCAGCATGTTCGAATAATAAGAAGGCAGAACAGTTTAAACTGGAGCAGCAGCACGGCCAGGTGGACTGGGGACAGCAAGGAGTCATCATGTCAGGTAATCCTGGGGCATGGTCCTAGGGCTCAGGTCCTCCGAGAGAGAGAAGGAGAGAATTAGAGAACGCACACTTAGATTCACACAGGACACCGAATAGGACAGGAGAAGTACTCCAGATATAACAAACTGACCCTAGCCCCCGACACATAAACTACTGCAGCATAAATACTGGAGGCTGAGACAGGAGGGGTCAGGAGACACTGTGGACCCATCCGAGGACACCCCGGACAGGGCCAAACAGGAAGGATATAACCCCACCCACTTTGCCAAAGCACAGCCCCCACACCACTAGAGGGATATCTTCAACCACCAACTTACCATCATGAGACAGGGCCGAGTATAGCCCACAAAGATCTCCGCCATGGCACAACCCAAGGGGGGGCGCCAACCCAGACAGGATGACCACATCAGTGAATCAACCCACTCAGGTGACGCACCCCTTCCAGGGACGGCATGAGAGAGCCCCAGTAAGCCAATGACTCAGCCCCTGTAATAGGGTTAGAGGCAGAGAATCCCAGTGGAAAGAGGGGAACCGGCCAGGCAGAGACAGCAAGGGCGGTTCGTTGCTCCAGAGCCTTTCCGTTCACCTTCCCACTCCTGGGCCAGACTACACTCAATCATATGACCCACTGAAGAGATGAGTCTTCAGTAAAGACTTAAAGGTTGAGACCGAGTTTGCGTCTCTGACATGGGTAGGCAGACCGTTCCATAAAAATGGAGCTCTATAGGAGAAAGCCCTGCCTCCAGCTGTTTGCTTAGAAATTCTAGGGACAATTAGGAGGCCTGCGTCTTGTGACCGTAGCGTACGTGTAGGACCAAATCAGAGAGATAGGTAGGAGCAAGCCCATGTAATGCTTTGTAGGTTAGCAGTAAAACCTTGAAATCAGCCCTTGCTTTGACAGGAAGCCAGTGTAGAGAGGCTAGCACTGGAGTAATATGATCAAATTTTTTGGTTCTAGTCAGGATTCTAGCAGCCGTATTTAGCACCAACTGAAGTTTATTTAGTGCTTTATCCGGGTAGCCGGAAAGTAGAGCATTGCAGTAGTCTAACCTAGAAGGGACAAAAGCATGGATTAATTTTTCTGCATCATTTTTGGACAGAAAGTTTCTGATTTTTGCAATGTTACGTAGATGGAAAAAAGCTGTCCTTGAAATGGTCTTGATATGTTCTTCAAAAGAGAGATCAGGGTCCAGAGTAATGCCGAGGTCCTTCACAGTTTTATTTGAGACGACTGTACAACCATTAAGATTAATTGTCAGATTCAACAGAAGATCTCTTTGTTTCTTGGGACCTAGAACAAGCATCTCTGTTTTGTCTGAGTTTAAAAGTAGAAAGTTTGCAGCCATCCACTTCCTTATGTCTGAAACACATGCTTCTAGCAAGGGCAATTTTGGGGCTTCACCATGTTTCATTGAAATGTACAGCTGTGTGTCATCCGCATAGCAGTGAAAGTTAACATTATGTTTTCGAATAACATCCCCAAGAGGTAAAATATATAGTGAAAACAACAGTGGTCCTAAAACGGAACCTTGAGGAACACCGAAATTTACAGTTGATTTGTCAGAGGACAAACCATTCACAGAGACAAACTGATATCTTTCCGACAGATAAGATCTAAACCAGGCCAGAACTTGTCCGTGTAGACCAATTTGGGTTTCCAATCTCTCCAAAAGAATGTGGTGATCGATGGTATCAAAAGCAGCACTAAGGTCTAGGAGCACGAGGACAGATGCAGAGCCTCGGTCCGATGCCATTAAAATGTCATTTACCACCTTCACAAGTGCCGTCTCAGTGCTATGATGGGGTCTAAAACCAGACTGAAGCATTTCGTATACATTGTTTGTCTTCAGGGAGGCAGTAAGTTGCTGCGCAACAGCCTTTTCTAAAATTTTTGAGAGGAATGGAAGATTCGATATAGGCCGATAGTTTTTATATTTTCTGGATCAAGGTTTGGCTTTTTCAAGAGAGGCTTTATTACTGCCACTTTTAGTGATACACATCCGGTGGATAGAGAGCCGTTTATTATGTTCAACATAGGAGGGCCAAGCACAGGACGCAGCTCTTTCAGTAGTTTAATTGGAATAGGGTCCAGTGTGCAGCTTGAAGGTTTAGAGGCCATGATTATTTTCATCATTGTGTCAAGAGATATATTATTAAAACACTTGAGCGTCTCTCTTGATCCTAGGTCCTGGGAGAGTTGTGCAGACTCAGGACAACTGAGCTTTGAAGGAATACGCAGATTTAAAGAGGAGTCCGTAATTTGCTTTCTAATAATCATAATCTTTTCCTCAAAGAAGTTCATGAATTTATCACTGCTAAAGTGAAAGTCATCCTCTCTTGGGGAATGCTGCTTTTTAGTTAGCTTTGCGACAGTATCAAAAAGGAATTTTGGATTGTTCTTATTTTCCTTAATTAAGTTTGAAAAATAGGATGATCGAGCAGCAGTAAGGGCTCTTCGGTACTGCACGGTACTGTCTTTCCAAGCTAGTCGGAAGACTTCCAGTTTGCTGTGGCGCCATTTCCGTTCCAATTTTCTGGAAGCTTGCTTCAGAGCTCGGGTATTTTCTGTGTACCAGGGAGCTAGTTTCTTATGAGAAATGTTTTTGGTTTTTAGGGGTGCAACTGCATCTAGGGTATTGCGCAAGGTTAAATTGAGTTCCTCAGTTAGGTGGTTAACTGATTTTTGTCCTCTGGCGTCCTTGGGTAGACAGAGGGAATCTGGAAGGACATCAAGGAATCTTTGTGTAGTCTGTGAATTTATAGCACGACTTTTGATGTTCCTTGGTTGGGGTCTGAGCAGATTATTTGTTGCAATTGCAAACGTAATAAAATGGTCCGATAGTCCAGGATTATGAGGAAAAACATTAAGATCCACAACATTTATTCCATGGGACAAAACTAGGTCCAGCGTATGACTGTGACAGTGAGTGGGTCCAGAGACATGTTGGACAAAACCCACTGAGTCGATGATGGGAAATGATGGGAAAACAAGGGAAAGAGCCTCAGATCCTAATGTCCCTTCCACCAGGTGGGTGATGAGATATGTTGGCACAACTGCCATATTGCATCTCCATCCCAAAGCCCTTGCTTGGAAGTGTACTTCGCCAGACTGCCAAGAACCTAGCCCTCATCCAGGCCAAGGTGGCGAGACATGGTAGTGATGACACCATAGGTCTTGTTGATCTCTGTACCAGACAGGATGCTATTGCCAGTGTACTTGGGGTCCAACATGTGTATTGTGATGCGATGTGTATTGGCTTCAGGCAGAAGTCTTCACGCTTTTTGAAATCAACTGTAAATTTCGGTGTTCCTCAAGGTTCCGTTTTAGGACCACTATTGTTTTCACTATATATTCTACCTCTTGGGGATGTCATTCGAGGGGGGTGTCCTCGGATGGGGCCACAGTGTCTCCTGACCCCTCCTGTCTCAGCTTCCAGTATTTATGCTGCAGTAGTTTATGTGTCGGGGGCTAGGGTCAGTTTGTTATATCTGGAGTACTTCTTCTGTCCTATTCGGTGTCCTGTGTGAATTTAAGTGTGCTCTCTCTAATTCTCTCTTTCTCTCTTTCTTTCTCTCTCTCGGTGGACCTGAGCCCTAGGACCATGCCTCAGGACTACCTGACATGATGACTCCTTGCTGTCCCCAGTCCACCTGGCCGTGCTGCTGCTCCAGTTTCAACTGTTCTGCCTTATTATTATTGGACCATGCTGGCCATTTATGAACATTTGAACATCTTGGCCATGTTCTGTTATAATCTCCACCCGGCACAGCCAGAAGAGGACTTGCCACCCCACATAGCCTGGTTCCTCTCTAGGTTTCTTCCTAGGTTTTGGCCTTTCTAGGGAGTTTTTCCTAGCCACCGTGCTTCTACACCTGTATTGCTTGCTGTTTGGGGTTTTAGGCTGGGTTTCTGTACAGCACTTTGAGATATCAGCTGATGTACGAAGGGCTATATAAATAAATTGGATTTGATTTGTTGCCTCCATCGTTCTCCAAATCCCACCAACATCAGCCGCCTCAGAGCGCAATTGGTCCATGTTTGGGAACACATACACCAAAGCACAAAACAGGCTGACTAATACAAGGGTTGGAAAATTGGTGGCCATCAAGGCAAATTTGAGGCTTTTTGAGCCTGATAACGAGCCATCCCCAACAAGGTTGGAAAGTGACAGTGAAGATGAGGCCTCAGAGTCTGATGTTCAAGAGGTGGACATTGAGGAGGTCCAGGGAGAAGACATGGAAGCCTGAGAGGAAGACAACCAAAGCTTCAGTTTCAAGACTATCATTTTACAGATGTATATTGAAAACGGTTTTGGGAGAGTTGATGGATCATTGGGGATCATTCAATATTCCCTTTCCTTTGTTGTTCAGTGAAATCATCCCATGTGAAGTCAACGCATTTAATTAAAGTTCAATTCGTAACTAAATTGTTTTTATTTTATTTTATTGGAAATATTTTATCATTTGCAATTATGTCTACTTATGATAAGGTAAAAGGTCTATGTTTCTGTCTCCATATGATATGGTAAATATATCCAATGCTAACTCATTTGCATATATTTCTGTGAATTCCCATATATTCCTGTTAATTCCCACGGAAAGTTTCCACCTGAATATAACCCAAAAGGTGCAACCCTAGTGACATCATTTGCTCATCAGGAAAGGCTTGAGGAAGTAATGGCAGTTCCTGGTACATGTGTTTTTATAGCGACCAACCAGGTGAAATTGAAAGAGTTACAATCATCTGTCTTCTGCTTTGATTGATGACTAGATAATGTGTTGTCAGATGCTGAATGTCATGTTTTTCTTGAGCCTAGTTAGCCAATAAGTTTAACTGGGGTTGGCTAAGATAATCCTGCCAAAAGATGTCAAACCAGTAGATGGTTCATGTAAGACAGTTAAAAATATTGTTTTGGGAATCTTGTAGGTACTGTACATCTACAGATAGGAGGGCTTACGAGGCAGGGCGCAATAGTACGTAAGATTACTTTAAAAATATACATATGAGGAGGTATAATCATAACTCACTCTCATCTCAAATGGAAGATCAGCTACAGACTCATCATCAGAGTTGACTCACAAGACTAAAGGTGACTATTTCATTTTTCATATTCTAACATTACACTATCGTAAGCAGCATGAGTCCATGGACCCATCCTGCCTGGTGTCAACAGTACAGGCTGGTGGCGGTGGAGAACCGCTGTCCAATCTGCAGCAACTGCGTGATGCCATTGTGTCAGCATGGACCAGCATCCCTGTGGAATGTCTCCGACTTGTAGAATCAATTCCCCAAATAATTCAAGCTGTTGTGGAGGCAAAGGGGGCTCCAACCCAGGACTCGATGGGGGTGCCTAATAAACTGGCTGATGAGTTCATAATTAGTTAATAATATGCATAATGGTATGCATTGATGCTTTTTTCTTGTTATGATAACATATCTCCTATATTGGAGTGCAGAATACATATCTGAACACATTAACTTGTTTTACTTTCTTTTCCAGAGTAAAGCATCCAGTGACAGCATGCAGTTGGCCACATTATGGGCTCAATTAGCTAACAGAGCTGATTGATCAAACCGATCAACACACAACTATTCTCCATAAAACAATGCACCATAGTCTCATTAGAAGAGGGCTCTCCAACCCTGTTCCTAGAGAGATACCATCCTGTAGCTTTTCATTCCAACCCTATTTTAGCAAAATCTGATTCAAATAATTCACTGGTTAATAAGATAAATCAGATTAGTTACAACTGGGGTTGAAGTGAAAACCTACAGGAGGTTAGCTCTCCACGAACAGGGATGGAGTGAAAACCTACAGGAGGGTAGCTCTCCAGGAACAAGGTTGGAGTGAAAACCTACTGGAGGGTGTCTCTCCAGGAACATAGTTTGAGTGAAAAACTACAGGATGGTAGCTCTCCAGGAACATAGTTTGAGTGAAAAACTACAGGATGGTAGCTCTCCAGGAACATAGTTTGAGTGAAAAACTACAGGAGGGTAGCTCTCCTGGAACAGGGATGGAGAGTCCTGGTATGAACCTACTGGAGGGTAGCTCTCCAGGAACAGGGTTGGAGTGCCCTGCATTAGAATATGTAAAAAATAGTGACATTTGACAATTGTAGTTGCATGTCACAAAGCACTTACGGGAATATATAACTTATAATGATGATAGTAAGACACTATAACATGTTTCTATTGTCCTCACAGCCCAAAGCCAATACAACTCCTAATTGGCTGCTGTGGGAAAGGAGAAAAGAAACCCTTACTGGTCTGAGGGACAGGAGTACTGCAATACTCATACATTATGTGATGGCTGGTTTCATAAAGGTGTAATGAATCGCTAATAATATGTAAGACCCACTTCAAATAAAATATTTTCCAATGGTCTAAGTATACTTCTCTGTTGTCATGAGATCATCAGGAACTACTGAATTTCTCCGTCTTCACGTCAATGTCTGTTTATTATAGGAAACTTCACTGGTACAGTAGATGGGTTGGGCTAAAACCTCGAATCAGCTTGTTTCCCAGTGATTAAATAGCTGATAGCTGCTTTACTGAGGAGCAGTTGTACTTACTATGACTTTGTGATATTTGGTTATCCCTCCTAGCTATCTTAAGATGAATGCACTAACTGTTGGTCGCTCTGGATAAGACTATGTGAGTGTTGTAACAGACTGCAGCAAACTTCAGACATTAATAGAGACAGAAAATGTAGTATCTCATCTGGCCCGCTACAATTAAACTCAAATACATGTACTGAATCAAATATTAATTATCACAAAGTCTGCTGCCTCAGTTTGTATGATGGCAATTTGCATATACTCCAGAATGTTATGAAGAGTGATCAGATGAATTGCAATTAATTGCAAAGTCCCTCTGTTACGGATACAGGTATCCTGTGTCTGTGTGTGTGTGTATCCTGTGTTCTTTTCTCTCCTTCTCCCCTCACAGGTGAAAATCATCACTCCCCAATCAGTCACCAATCCAATCATCAATCAGAAGACACACCTCCTCCTGTTTTCTACCCTAGCACAGTTCCTTTCCCTTGGTTTAAAAACCCTGTCAGTAGTTTGCTCTAGAGCTCAATCTCTCTGTAAATGCCATGTAGGTAGATCTCTCTGTTTCACTCTCTTTGTGTATTGACCTCTCTTTTGTTTGAGCACCTCCATAGCACTTTGTCATCACCTGTGAGTATTGTTTTGGTTATGGTGTTTGTGTTTGATTGCTGGTGGGAAAAGGGGAAACCAAGACAAGTCGCCCATGGGCATACACTACTCGTAGGTAGACTTTGTTAAATACACTAGTTAGAACTGGGCGGACCACCCACTGTATTTTTGGTTAGTTAGTTAGCTGTTGTTAAAGTAGGCTAGTCTAGCTTAGGGGTGTTTTTGAATACTTATTGTTTCTTCCCTTGGGTCCAGCTCAGCCCCTTTTCCTGCTCCCCCCCATTACCGTGTGTTTACAAATAAACCTTGAGTTTGACAGATTTCAGTTGTCCTGGTTATTTCGTTCACACTTTTACTTTGTCACTATTATAATTTGCATGAGTTATGTTACGGGTCTCATTACCATCCCCCCCTAGACTGTCGGGCCAAAAGGGATTCGTAACACCCTCTTTGCCATGGAAATGAACTGAATCTCCAAAAAACATTTCCAATGCATTTCAGCCTTGCCACAAAAGGACCAGCTGACATCATGTCAGTGATTCTCTCATTAACACAGTTGTGAGTGTTGACGAGTACAAGGCTGGAGATCACTCAGTCATGCTGATTGAGTTCGAATAACAGACTGGAAGTTTCAAAAGGAGGGTGGTGCTTGGAATCATTGTTCTTCCTCTGTCAACCATGGTTACCTGCAAGGAAGCACTTGCTGTCATCATTGCTTTGCACAAAAAGGGCTTCACAGGCAAGGATATTGCTGCCAGTAAGATTTCACTTAAATCAACCATTTATCGGATCATCAAGAACTTCAAGGAGAGCGGTTCAATTGTTGTGAAGAAGGCTTCAGAGCGCCCAAAAAAGTCCAGCAAGCGCTAGGACCGTCTCCTAAAGTTGATTCAGCTGCGGGATTGGGGCACAACCAGTACAGAGCTTGCTCAGGAATGGTAGCAGGCAGGTGTGAGTGCATCTGCACGCACAGTGAGACAAAGACTTTTGGAGGATGGCCTGGTGTCAAGAAGGGCAGCAAAGAAGCCACTTCTCTCCAGGAAAAATATCAGGGACAGACTGATATTCTGCAAAAGTTACAGGATTTGGACTGCTGAGGACCGGTGTAAAGTCATTTTCTCTGATGAATCCCCTTTCCGATTGTTTGGGGCATCCGGAAAAAAGTTTGTCCGGAGAAGACAAGGTGAGTGCTACCATCAGTCCTGTGTCATGCCAACAGTAAAGCATCCTGAGAAACACGTTTTCCTCTACGACCCACACAAGTGGCAGAAGACTCATCTGAAGTCGCTACCATTAATATGCCAACTTCTGTTTGGTAGAGTCCGAACTTTTTGGGCTACAAACTATTGGAACCCCACTGTGGAAAGGTCGAGATTCAAACGAACACGATGGTGTTCTCCATTTTGCTCTGTAACACCACAAGTGTCACGGGACTCATCTAAAGGTAACCGGTACCGGTTTAAAAAACAAATGGAAGTACAGTATGAAGGTCGTTTTGTGCCTACACAGAAAAGCGGTTAAATCTGTGTATTTCTTGAGATTTTTTTTATATCTCCTAGATTTAGGACAGACACTTCAAAACCTTGATTCTCATGATATATTTTTTGACTTTTTGACTGCTTTTTGACATTTGTGAATGTGTTTCTATAGGCGTTGGCCGCCAAAATGTATATTTGATCAAATAATTGTTTAAAAAATGTGGGGATACATAAAGGGGTCCTAAAATTCTAACTCTAATAGCTAAATGATCCATAGTACGACCATCTTAAAACAATTCCATAAGTCAGCTTACACCCCCACCCATTGTCTTACACTCTAAAGAAATAAACATTCTAGCCCTATTGCCTCTAAATTTTAATTCAATGATCCGACATCTATTTGGCAGTAGCTTAGCACTGGAAACAAGAGTAGGTTAAACTTTTTAAAGCTGTTTTATAACATTTCACGTTCAAGAATGGTTTGAAGTCACATTTCACAATTCACACTTTTATTTTATTCCCCCCCAGGAAACCGTGGTTAACCTGACAGGTAAAATAGTTGTTTTTGTGCAGCCTACCACGACGGTAACCTCCACGTCCCTCAGTAACTTGGCTATTAGCAGCGCCGCGTCCCCGGTCACCCTAGTACCACGAGAACCCTGCTTACCTCCTCCGGAGTGGTACGATGGAGATTCCGGAACCTGCCAGACTTTTCTATCCCAGTGCTTCCTCATTTTTGAGCTGCAGCCTTCTTCGTTTCCCTCAGACGGCTCGAGGATAGAGTACATCATTACGGTGATGTCTGGGAGGGCACTCGCCTGGGCCACAGCGGTGTGGGAGCAACAATCCACCGTCTGCCTCAGTCTGGAGGAGTTCGTGGAGGAAGTTTGGATGGGGTTTGATTCTCCGTTCTCAGGGAGAGAGGATGCTCGCAAGCTGCTCCAGCTACGCCAAGATACCGAAGTGTTGCAGACTACGCAATAGATTTCCACACGTTAGCAGCTGAGAGTGCTTGGAACCTGGAAGCGCTATTCGACACGTTCCTACACAGAGTATCGGAGGAAGTAAAGGGCTCGCTCATCGCCTTGACCATGAGGATCGATGTATGAATATGGGAACAAAGGAAGGAGAGGAGAGTCGATTCCACTTTGCCTCCGAGGTATACTGGAAGTCCCCGATGGCTCCGTTGGTTACCTGAGTTCCCACGAGAGCCTCCAAAGACTGATGATTTATCTCTTCCCGAGCCCATGTAACTAGGCAGAGCTAGGCTGTCTCCAGCTGAACGGCTATACAGGCTTTACACTAAGAGTTGCCTGTATTGCGGATCTACTGGTCATTTCGTCTCAACCTGTCCACTAAAAGGCTCTGGTGGGCCATACAGAGAACTTTTCCTCTCCCCTTAATCGCATTCCTTTTCATGCCATATTGCTGTGGGGGAACCATTCGAAATCTCTCTGGGTACACATTGACTCTGGAGCTTTATGGACGCTACCCTGGCTCCCGAGCTGGGTATCCCCACTCAGCCCCTCTCCATTCCCATGGACGTTAGATCACTAGACGTGTGCTCTATTGGCCGGGTCACCCACAATGCCATCAACCTACATGTGTTAGGGAACTACAGAGAGATGACCCAGTTCCTGCTCATTAAGTCTCCTCAGGTTACTGTAGTATTGGGACTCTTTGTCGGGTCTGGACACCAAGGCTATGGAGACCTACATTGAGGACTCCCTAGCTGCTGGGTTCATCCGTCCTTCTGCCTCCCACTTATAGTATTGATACAGGAAGGGGACGACTGGAAAACTGCCTTCAATATGACCAGCGGTCACTGCGAGTTTCTGGTCATGCCATGTGGCCTCAGCAACGCCCCTGCTGTGCTGTGCAGGCTCTGGTTAATGATGTTCTCTGGGACATGTAGAACCGGTTTGTCTTCATCTATCTCGATGACATCCTCGTCCTCTCCTGCTCCACCCAAGAACACATGTGGGTCAAAAACGCCTGCAACACCTTTCCCTGCTCTGCCACGGGCCTATCACCTTTTGAGTGTTCCCTGTTTTTTTACAATTTCTGCATCTGAGTCATACCTGATAGCAGAATGTTCTCAAACCTGTTTGTCAGTGTTCTTGGCCAGCTGTTTGGCAATGCATGAGTAATAACAATACAATTCTGAATAATAATAATGAATTAATATGTTTTATGTTTTCACTTCAAATGGTCTTTTTCAGTCAGGGCTCAATTCAATCTGTATCGTGGAAGTTCCCCTTTATAGCGCGATTGAAATGTAAAGGCAATGTCCTGCATTGGTGGAGACTGCATTCAAGGGCAAAACTGCATATATCAGCTCAATAGGAAATTATCTTCAACCCCGCAACACACACACACACTTACTCACACATAAACTGATTAATGTGCTGCTGAATGTATTTTTTCTATTGCATTGTTTGATCTTTTCTATATAATGTCTATCTCTGATAAGCTACCCAGGAAAGGGCTGAAAATAGCCAATTTTAATATACTGTGCTGTATGTTGCCTTAGAAATAAGGTTCATGAAACAATAACTTGCTAACATCAGATAAGATTAATATATTAGCCATTTCTGAGACTCACTTAGATAATTAATTTGATGATATAGCAATACAAGGATATAACATCTATAGAAGAGACAGGAATGCTATTGGGGAGGAGTCATATCCCTGTAATGCTTAGAGAAGATCCTATGTCAAGTGTTATTGAAGTGTTGTGGTTACAGGTTCACCTGGCACATCTAAAGCCCTTTCTTTTGGGGTGTTGCTATAGGCCACCAAGTGCTAAAAGTCCGTTTCTAAATAATATGTGTGAAATGCTTAATAGTGTATGTGATGTTAACATATTGACTGGTTTTCATCATGTAGTCCGCTCAAGAGGAAGCTTCTCACTGTAAACTGTAATCGGGTTCAGGTTATTAATCAACCTACCAGGGTGTTTACAAACACTACAGGAACAAGATCATCCACATGTATTAATCACATTTTTACTAATACTGTAGAACTTTGTTCCAAAGATGTATCCATACCCATTGGATGCAGTGATCACAATATAGTGGCTATATCCAGGAAAGCCACAGTTCCAAAAGCTGGGCCTAAAATAGTGTATAAAAGATCATAAAAAATATTTTGCTGTGACTCTTATGTGGATGATGTTAAAAATATTTGTTGGTCTGATGTGATTAATAAGTTGCATCCAGATGCGGCACTTGATACAATTATGAAATTACTTACTCCAACTATTGATAAACATGCACCTGTTAAGAAACTTACTTTTAGAACTGTTAAGGCTCCATGGATTGATGAGGAACTGAAAAACTGTATAACTGAAAGAGATGGGGCCAAAGGAGTGGCTAATAAGTCTGGCTGCACATCTGACTGGCTGACTTATTGCAAATTGAGATTAAAAAAATAAGATAATTAGAAGAAGAAACTGTATTATGAAGCCAAGATCAATGATATCAAGTATGATGGTAAAACACTTTGGAGTAATTTAAATGAAATTATTGGCAGAAACACAAATTCAACTTCTTTCATGAAATCAATTGGCAATTATTTTAATGATTACTTTATTGGAAAGTGGGCAAACTTAGACAGGAAATGCCAACAATCAACAGTGAGCCATCATACTCATGTATGACATTTTTTTTAATAATGAAAGAAAAACATTGCAAGTTTGAATTTTGTCAAGATAGTGTGGGAGACGTGGGAAAGTATTGTTGTCAATCAGTAATGACAAACCTCCTGGCATTGACAACTTAGATGCAAAGCTACTGAGGATGGTAGCAGACTCTATAGCCTCTACTATCCATCAAATCTTTCATCTGAGCCTAGAGGAAAGTCTTTGTCCTCAGGACTGGAAAGGAGCAAAAATTATTCCCCTACGCAAGAGTGGTAAAGCGGCCTTTACTGGCTCTAAAAGCAGACCTATGAGCTTGCTGCCAGCTCTTAGCAAACTGTTGGAAAAAATTGTGTTTGACCAAATACAATGCTACTTCTCTGTAAACAAATGATCAGACTTCCAGCATGCTTATAGATAAGAGCACTCAACATGTACTGTTCTGCACTGACACAAATGACTGATGATTGGTTGAAAGAAATTGATAATAAGATGATTGTCGATAATCAAATCGATAATTTCAATAAGCATTTTTTCACGGCTGGCCTTGCTTTCCACCTGGCTACCCCTAATGTGGCCAACATCTCAGCACCCCCTGCAGCAACTTGCCCCCGCCCTCTTCTCCTTCACCCAAATCCAGACAGCTGATGTTCTGAAAGAACTGCAAAATCTGGATCCCTTACAAATCAACTGGGCTAGACAATCTGGACCCTCTCTCTAAAATTATCCACTGAAATTGATGCAACCCCTATTACTAGCATATTCAACCTCTCTTTCGTATCGTCTGAGATCCCCAAAGATTGGAAAGCTTCCGCACTCATCCCCCTCTTCAAAGAGGGAGGCACTCTAGACCCAAACTGTTACAGACCTATATCCACCCTGCCTTTCCAAAATCTTCGAAAGCCAAGTTAACAAACAGATCACCGACCATTTTGAATCCAACCATACATTCTCCACTATGCAATCTGGTTTCCGAGCTGGTCATGGGTGCACCTCAGCCACACTCAAGGTCCTAAACGATATCATAACCGCCATCTATAAAAGACAGTACTGTGCAGCCGTCTTCATCGACATGGCCAAGGCTTTCGACTCTGTCAATCACCGCATTCTTATTGGCAGACTCAATAGCCTTGGCTTCTCAAATGACTGCCTCGCCTGGTTCACCAACTACTTCTCAGATAGAGTTCAGTGTGTCAAATCGGAGGGCCTGTTGTCCGGACCTCTGGCAGTCTCTATGGGGGTGCCACAGGGTTCAAATCTTGGGCTGACTCTGTTCTCTGTATATATCAATGGTGTCGCTCTTGCTGCTTGTAATTCTCTGATCCACCTCTACGCAGAGGACACCATTCTGAATACATCTGGCCAATGACTGGAATGACTGGAACAAATTACAAAAATATCTGAAGCTGGAGACTTATCTCCCTCTCTGACTTTCAGCATCAGCTGTCAGAGCAGCATATCGATCGCTGTACCTGTACACAGCCAATCTGTAAATAGCACACCCAACTACGTCATGCCCATATTATTACTTGCCCTCTTGCTCTTTTGCACCCCAGTATCTCTACAGGCACATCATCACCTGCACATCTATCACTCCACTGTTTAATTGCTAAATTGTAATTATTTTAGTCTCTAGGGCCTATTTATTGCCTACCTCCCTACTCTTCTACATTTGCACACACTGTACATATATTTTTCTATTTATTTTATATTGTGTTATTGACTGTACATTTGTTTATGTGTAACTCTGTGTTGTTTTTTTGCACTGCTTTGCTTTATCTTGGCCAGGTCAGAGTTGTAAATGAGAATTTGTTCTCAACTTGCTTACCGTGGAATACATTTTTTTTTTAAAGTTGTGGGTACTGTACTGTTAGATTTCAGTGAAACCTTTGATATTATTGACCATAACCTGTTGTTGAAGAAAGGTATGTGTTATGGCTTTTCAAAGTCTGCCATGTCGTTGATTCAGAGATATCTATCTAATATATCTCAAGGTTTTTTTTATTTTTGGAAGCTTCTCAAATGTCAAACATGTGAAGTGTGGTGTACCACAAGGCAGCTCTCTCGGCCCTCTACTCTTCTCAATTTTTACCAATGACCTGCCACTGGCATTAAACAAAGCATGTGTGTCCATGTATGCTGATTATTCAACCATACTGTATACGCATCAGCAACCACAACAAATGAAGTCACTGAAACCCTTAACAAAGAGTTGCAGTCTGTTTTGGAATGGGTGGCCAGTAATAAACTGGTCCTGAACATCTCTAAAACTAAGAGCATTGTATTTGGTACAAATCATTCCCTAAGTTCTAGACCTCAGCTCAATCTGGTAATGAATAGTGTGGCTGTTGAACAAGTTGAGGAGATTAAATTACTTGGTGTTACCTTAGATTGTAAACTGTCATGGTCAAAATATAGATTCAAAGATTGCAAAGATGGGGATAGGTCTGTCCATAGTACTTTGGTCCCAGCTCTCTGCAGGTCATTCACTAGGTCCCCCCGTGTGGTTCTGGGATTTTTGCTCACCGTTCTTGTGATCATTTTGACCCCACGGGGTGAGATCTCGCGTGGAGCCCCAGATCGAGGGAGATTATCAGTGGTCTTGTATGTCTTCCATTTCTTAATAATTGCTCCCACAGTTGATTTCTTCAAACCAAGCTGCTTACCTATTGCAGATTCAGTCTTCCCAGCCTGGTGCAGGTCTACAATTTTGTTTCTGGTGTCCTTTGACAGCTCTTTGGTCTTGGCCATAGTGGAGTTTGGAGTGTGACTGTTTGAGGTTGTGGACAGGTGTCTTTTATACTGATAACAAGTTCAAACAGGTGCCATTAATATAGGTAATGAGTGGAGGACAGAGAAGCCTCTTAAAGAAGAAGTTACAGGTCTGTGAGAGCCAGAAATCTTGCTTGTTTGTAGGTGACCAAATACTTATTTTCCACCATAATTTGCAAATAAATTCATTAAAAATCCTACAATGTAATTTTCTGGATTTTTTTCTCATTTTGTCTGTCATAGTTGAAGTGTACCTATGATGAAAATTACAGGCCTCTCATCTTTTTAAGTGGGAGAACTTGCACAATTGGTGGCTGACTAAATACTTTTTTGCCCCACTGTATATATGGGAGGCAGGCAAATGCCTTTCACTGAGCTGTGGAAAGACAGATTGACAGGGGTGAGACAATTAATTGTAATTTATCATAATGTTATTTTGTTTTTTGCAGGCGCACTATCCTTCTGACCCTATGCAGCCAGGTTCCATCTACTTTTTAACTCTTCGCAAGTGTGGCTTGTTTGGTGTCTGCTGTGCAGGAATACTCCAACAAGTAAACTATTGATTGATGAAGGCATGTCATCCAGCAAAGGCAGCAGCGCAGTCATCAACTACATGCACCATTTCTTCACAAACTATAGAGTTGGGGAAACACAATTGGACCTGAATTGTGATAACTATAGTGGCCAAAACAAGAACAAGTTTGTGCTCTGGTATTGTGCCTGGCGGACAAATGCACAAGCTCCACCACAGTCTAAAGTACTACTTAAGTATTTTTTGGGGGTATCTACATTACTTTACTATTCATATTTTTGGCAACTTTTACTTCTACTTCATTTCGAAAGAAAACAATGGATTTCTAAAACCAAATACTTTTAGACTTTTACTGGGTGATTTTTTTTTAGTAATTTACTGGGTGACTTTTACTTCTGTCATTATCTATTAAGGTATCATTACATTTACTCAAGTAAGACCCTAATACTTTTTACACCACTGGACGTGGCTGGGGGTTATAGCATTTCTTTCACATGGCCCATCAATTTAGACAAGTGTGTCTGGGTAAGCGCCATCTAATATTTCTAAAGTATTTTTTTATCTGGACACTTTCTGTTTACCTGGAATTTTTCCATATTGTTGGCTACTACCACCTTAAATCTTCATCTTTACTGCACTACTCACTGTTTAGCACATGACCTCACATGTGAATCCTTAAATAGATGGGTGGTGCTGGCTTAAGAGTGTGTGAACAATGCTGAATGGGTGTAGACAAAGGAGAGCTCTCCAGTAGGTACCAAAACATTCAAAGGCCCTTTTCTCAAAAGTGAGTTTACAAGTTTATCAACTTTCAAATCAGAATTACTTTCCCATTGTTCCTCAAAAATGCAGTGTATGATATACCGTTTTGTAGCTCTGAGTCTCTACTTTTTACCAATGTAAAAGACCCATTTCAAATGTTGCTACATAAGACCGAATCCAGGTGGTGAGTCCCTGTTGCCTCCCTGTTGTGCTGTCTATCTGTCTCAGCATCTTCTCTGCAGTCACTCTGTGCTTCTTCTTGTTCTCTGTCTACCTGTCTGTCTGCTTAAGCCTTATACTTTATAAATGTAAATCTAACAACTTGGGCTATATTTTAAATCACGTGTCCCCCTGACTGAACATCTACCCTAAGTGTTACTACTACAGAGCTCCAGACTAACATTTCCCTCTGGTGTCACAACATTTTACAGTTGGGGACACCAGCCCTGAGTAATCATCTTATAAAGTCATTCTTATTGCTTTATTAAGAAGTATAAATAATAAACTACTGAGGTATTCAAGTTGTTTCATCTAACATGTCCAAGCAGGAATGCATGATGCAACATGATCCAGTGATTGTCATGAACTTTGGGTTGACAACAGACTATAGTTCTTATATTTTACTGTCAAAGTAGGACTCCAGAATTTCCAGATTTTGTTGTTTTGGTCAATAGAGATGAATTACATACATCTTCATGTGAACTAACTACTGTACACGGAACGAAAAATATAAACGTAACATAAAATGTTGGTCCAATGTTTCATGAGCTGAAATAAAAGATCCCAGGAATGTTCCATATGCACAAAAAGCGTATTTCTCTAAAATGTTGTGCACAAATGTGTTTACATCCCTGTTGGTGAGCATTTCTCCTTTACCAAGATAATCCATCCATGTGACAGGTATGGCCTATCAAGAAGCTGATTAAACAGCATGATCACAGATACACCTTGTGCTGGGGACAATAAAAGGCCCCTCTAAAATGTGCAATTTTGTCACAACACAATGTCACTGATGTCTCAAGTTTTCAAGTTTTGAGGGAGTGTGCAATTGGCATGCTAAATGCAGGAATCTCCACCAGAGCTGTTGCCAGATAATTTAATGTTAATAATAATTTAATTCTCTACCATAAGCCGCCTCCAACGTTGTTTTTAGATAATTTGGCAGTACGTCCTACCGGCCTCACAACCACAGACCACATGTATGGCATGGTGTGGGCGACATTGTGAACGTTGTGAACAGAGTGCCCCATGGTGGCTGTGGGGTTATGGTATGGGCATTTTATTGTTGGCAATTTGAATGCACAGAGATACTGTGACTAGATCCTGAGGCCCATTGTCATGCCATTCATCCGCTGCCTTCACATCATGTTCCAGCACGATAATGCACGGCCCCATGTCGCAAGGTTCTGTACACAATTGCTGGAAGCAGAAAATGTCCCAGTTCTTCCATGGCCTGCATACTCACCAGACATATCACATGTTTGGAATGCTCCGGATCAATGTGTATGATCAATCAATCAATAAATCAAATGTATTTCTAAAGCCCTTCTTACATCAGCTGATGTCACAAAGTGCTGTACAGAAACCCATTGTAAAACCCCAAACAGCAAAGCAATGCAGGTGTAGCAGCACGGTGGCTAGGAAAAACTCTCTAGAAAGGCCAGAACCTAGGAAGAAACCTAGAGAGGAACCAGGCTATGTTAGGTGGCCAGTCCTCTTCTGGCTGTGCCGGGTGGAGATTATAACAGAACATGGCCAAGATATTCAAATGACGGTGTGTTCCAGTTCCCGCCAATATCCAGCAACTCCGCACAGCCATTGAAAAGGACAACATTCCACAGTCAATAGCCTGATCAACCCTGTCACAACAGATACTGCCTGGTTTTCTGATCCACGCCCCTATGTTTTTTAAGGTATCTGTGACTAACAGATGTATTTCTGTATTCCCAGTCATGTGAAATCCATAGATTAGGGCCTAATTTATTTATTTCAATTGATTGTTTTCCTTATATGAACTGTAAGTCAGTGAAATCTTTGTAATTGTTTCATGATGCATTTTATGGTTAGTTAATAAAGGTGTTCTTTGTCATGCTCCTTCCATCTAGAGCTGATGGAATGTTTAGCAGGTGTAAATGTTCTTTGTCAGGTCACATTTCACAATTAAAACAAGTGTATTTTCTTTTCCCCCCCTAGGGGTGGTTAACCTGACAGGTAAAACGTGTATGTTATTTCCCCCCTAGGGGTGGTTGACCTGACAGGTAAAATGCCTCTCTTGTTTTTATAAACTACTATGAAAAACATTATTAACAAACTTACTTCATGTTTTGCCATTTGAAGTGAAGTGTAGTGAAAGTGAAACTGAGTGAAATGAAAAGTCATTAGTAATGATGACTATCTCTTGCAGAATGTTCTCAATCGTTTGTCACCACAGGAGGTTGATGGCACCATAATTGGGGAGGATGGGCTCGTGGTAATGACATGAGCCGACTTAGTGGAATGGTATCAAATACAACAAACACATGATTTCCATGTGCTTGATGCCATTCCATTTGCTCAGTTCCAGCCATTATTTGGAGCTGTCCTTCCCTCAGCAGCCTCCACTGTTTGTCAGTGTTCTTGGCCAGCTGCTTGGCAATGCATGAGTAATAAAAATACAATTGTGAATAATAATTAAATAATATATTTTCTGCTTTCATCAACTTGTCTTTTTCAGTTAGACTTAGGAGGTATTCTTTGAGACAACCTCTGATGGATTACAGCATTGCAGAATGTACTTCTGCAAATTAATTAGTAAATGAATCTGCACTTTAATCATAATGTGAAGATCTTTGAGAAATGTGTTGGTAAAACTAAAATCATGTACACATACATTTTTATTATTAATATATTAAATATAATGCCCATGTTATTTTAGCCATGAAAGAACCACACTCGTATTCCTCTGCGGTGGTTCAGGAAACAGCACCTTCTCTTAATTGGAAAAAATTACTTATTATTTGATTACTCAAATCGATGGAGCCAACAAGACAGACTTTCTGGGATATAAAGAAGGATTGTATCTAACAAAACGACACTACATGTTATAGCTGGGCCCCTTTGGATGACAAATCAGAGGAAGACTTTCAAAAATTAAGTGAATAGTTAATAGTTATGTAAATGTAGGAAACCTGTGCCCGTGGAAAAATATTTTGATGTGGGGCGCCTTCCTCAAACAATTGCATGGCATGTTTTCGCTGTAATAGCTACTGTAAATTGGACAGTGCAGTTCGATTAACAAGAATTTAAGCTTTCAGCCGATATAACAAACTTATATGTACATAAATGTTTAAAATCCATAATATTCATGATTATTTATTTGAATTGCGCGCCCTCCAGTTTCCCGGAAGTTGTCCTGCTTGTGGGACACCTATCCTTAAGAAGTTTTTAATTCATTTTGAATGTTTAGAATATTATTGAGTATTTTCTAAATATGCACACTTTTCTTTTTGAGGTTACGCCTTTGAAGGAGAAGAGTCACATACAGGTCACATGCATTATTGAAGGTTGTATTTACCACAACAAATGAAAAGATGAGTATGTATGAGTTTATCAGAATACATTTAATATACAGTACATGAGTTCAGCTTGTTATCTTAGCGTTATACAGCAAACAAATGTTTTGTAAGGGAAGCTACCAACTGGGCAAAGACGTCAATTCAACGTCTATTCCACACTGGTTCAACATAATTTCATTGAAATGACGTGGAAACAACGTTGATTCAACCAGTGTGTGCCCAATGGGTAGTTATTGAGATAAATTCATGTTCTTCCCCAACTAAAAGAAAATAGATAACTCAACTTACATACACAAAAGTAGTTAATATAGCAATTTAGATTTATATTGACCTTTATTTTTGATAAATTAGGTCCTACATTATGAATTTGTATTAATGTGTTAATTGAACTAACAAATATTATGGATAGGTAGTCACAAGTGCTTCAGGGTATTT
>NW_024608910.1:0-10000 GCF_018296145.1 Oncorhynchus tshawytscha
GCCTTCATTACTGTGAGACTAAAACTCTATAAACTCTATAGAACTCTGGTGGCTTACTCAGAACCATCAGAAAGCACAGAGACCCAAATAATGGTGGCTTACGCCTTCATTACTGTGAGACTATAAAACTCTATAAACTCTACACTCAGAACCAGCAAGAGACCCAAATAATGGTGGCTTACAGAGACTTTAAAACTCTATAAACTCTACATCAGGTAAAGCACAGAGACCCAAATAATGGTGGCTTACGCCTTCATTACTGTGAGACTTTAAAACTCTATAAACTCTACACTCAGAACCATACAGCACAGAGACCCAAATAATGGTGGCTTACACCTTCATTACTGTGAGACTTTAAAACTCTATAAACTCTACACTCAGAACCATAAAGCACAGAGACCCAAATAATGGTGGCTTACACCTTCATTACTGTGAGACTTTAAAACTCTATAAACTCTACACTCAGAACCATAAAGCACAGAGACCCAAATAATGGTGGCTTACGCCTTCATTACTGTGAGACTTTAAAACTCTATAAACTCTACACTCAGAACCATAAAGCAGAGACCCAAATAATGGTGGCTTACGCCTTCATTACTGTGAGACTTTAAAACTCTATAAACTCTACACTCAGAACCATAAAGCACAGAGACCCAAATAATGGTGGCTTACGCCTTCATTACTGTGAGACTTTAAAACTCTATAAACTATAAAACTACGCCTTCTATAAACTCTACTATAAACTCAGAACCAAAGAGCACAGAGACCCAAATAATGGTGGCTTACGCCTTCATTACTGTGAGACTATAAAACTCTATAAACTCTACACTCAGAACCATAAAGCACAGAGACCCAAATAATGGTGGCTTACGCCTTCATTACTGTGAGACTATAAAACTCTATAAACTCTACACTCAGAACCATAAAGAGACCCAAATAATGGTGGCTTACGCCTTCATTACTGTGAGACTGTAAAACTCTATAAACTCTACACTCAGAACCATAAAGAGACCCAAATAATGGTGGCTTACGCCTTCATTACTGTGAGACTTTAAAACTCTATAAACTCTACACTCAGAACCATAAAGCACAGAGACCCAAATAATGGTGGCTTACGCCTTCATTACTGTGAGACTGTAAAACTCTATAAACTCTACACTCAGAACCATACAGCACAGAGACCCAAATAATGGTGGCTTACGCCTTCATTACTGTGAGACTTTAAAACTCTATAAACTCTACACTCAGAACCATAAAGCACAGAGACCCAAATAATGGTGGCTTACGCCTTCATTACTGTGAGACTATAAAACTCTATAAACTCTACACTCAGAACCAAAAGCACAGAGACCCAAATAATGGTGGCTTACGCCTTCATTACTGTGAGACTTTAAAACTCTATAAACTCTACACTCAGAACCATAAAGCACAGAGACCCAAATAATGGTGGCTTACGCCTTCATTACTGTGAGACTGTAAAACTCTATAAACTCTACACTCAGAACCAAACTGTGAGAGCAGAACAGAGACCCAAATAATGGTGGCTTACGCCTTCATTACTGTGAGACTATAAAACTCTATAAACTCTACACTCAGAACCATAAAGCACAGAGACCCAAATAATGGTGGCTTACGCCTTCATTACTGTGAGACTTTAAAACTCTATAAACTCTACTCAGAACCTCAGAACCAAATAAGCACAGAGACCCAAATAATGGTGGCTTACACCTTCATTACTGTGAGACTTTAAAACTCTATAAACTCTACACTCAGAACCATAAAGCACAGAGACCCAAATAATGGTGGCTTACGCCTTCATTACTGTGAGACTTTAAAACTCTATAAACTCTACACTCAGAACCATAAAGCACAGAGACCCAAATAATGGTGGCTTACACCTTCATTACTGTGAGACTTTAAAACTCTATAAACTCTACACTCAGAACCATAAAGCACAGAGACCCAAATAATGGTGGCTTACGCCTTCATTACTGTGAGACTTTAAAACTCTATAAACTCTACACTCAGAACCAAACAGCACAGAGACCCAAATAATGGTGGCTTACACCTTCATTACTGTGAGACTTTAAAACTCTATAAACTCTACACTCAGAACCATAAAGCACAGAGACCCAAATAATGGTGAATTACATCTTCATTACTGTGAGACTTTAAAACTCTATAAACGTATAAACTCTACACTCAGAACCATAAAGCACAGAGACCCAAATAATGGTGAATTACATCTTCATTACTGTGAGACTATAAAACTCTATAAACTCTACACTCAGAACCAAACAGCACAGAGACTCAAATAATGGTGGCTTACGCCTTCATTACTGTGAGACTGTAAAACTCTATAAACTCTATACTCAGAACCATAAAGCACAGAGACTCAAATAATGGTGGCTTACGCCTTCATTACTGTGAGACTGTAAAACTCTATAAACTCTATACTCAGAACCATAAAGCACAGAGACTCAAATAATGGTGGCTTACGCCTTCATTACTGTGAGACTTTAAAACTCTATAAACTCTATAACCATACTATATACTATACCATAACTATACTATACTATAAACTCTGAACCATAAAGCCCAGTACAACATAAAGCAGCTAAACACTAATTGATGAGTCCATGAACACAAACAACTTCTGGCAAAATTGGAAAAAACAAAAAAAACCATCTAAACAAGAGGAATTAGGCTCTATAAGAAACTAAACTATTACTGACCAGGAGCTCTATAAGAAACTAAACTATTACTGACCAGGAGCTCTATAAGAAACTAAACTATTACTGACCAGGAGCTCTATAAGAAACTAAACTATTACTGACCAGGAGCTCTATAAGAAACTAAACTATTACTGACCAGGAGCTCTATAAGAGACTAAACTATTACTGACCAGGAGCTCTATAAGAAACTAAACTATTACTGACCAGGAGCTCTATAAGAAACTAAACTATTACTGACCAGGAGCTCTATAAGAAACTAAACTATTACTGACCAGGAGCTCTATAAGAAACTAAACTATTACTGACCAGGAGCTCTATAAGAAACTAAACTATTACTGACCAGGAGCTCTATAAGAAACTAAACTGACCAGGAGCTCTATAAGAAACTAAACTACTGACCAGGAGCTCTATAAGAAACTAAACTATTACTGACCAGGAGCTCTATAAGAAACTAAACTATTACTGACCAGGAGCTCTATAAGAAACTAAACTATTACTGACCAGGAGCTCTATAAGAAACTAAACTATTACTGACCAGGAGCTCTATAAGAAACTAAACTATTACTGACCAGGAGCTCTATAAGAAACTAAACTATTACTGACCAGGAGCTCTATAAGAAACTAAACTATTACTGACCAGGAGCTCTATAAGAAACTAAACTATTACTGACCAGGAGCTCTATAAGAAACTAAACTATTACTGACCAGGAGCTCTATAAGAAACTAAACTATTACTGACCAGGAGCTCTATAAGAAACTAAACTATTACTGACCAGGAGCTCTATAAGAAACTAAACTATTACTGACCAGGAGCTCTATAAGAAACTAAACTATTACTGACCAGGAGCTCTATAAGAAACTAAACTATTACTGACCAGGAGCTCTATAAGAAACTAAACTATTACTGACCAGGAGCTCTATAAGAAACTAAACTATTACTGACCAGGAGCTCTATAAGACACTAAACTATTACTGACCAGGAGCTCTATAAGAAACTAAACTATTACTGACCAGGAGCTCTATAAGAAACTAAACTATTACTGACCAGGAGCTCTATAAGAAACTAAACTATTACTGACCAGGAGCTCTATAAGAAACTAAACTATTACTGACCAGGAGCTCTATAAGAAACTAAACTATTACTGACCAGGAGCTCTATAAGAAACTAAACTATTACTGACCAGGAGCTCTATAAGAAAATAAACTATTACTGACCAGGAGCTCTATAAGAAACTTCAGGCTCTCAGATTTAAAAAGCTTGTGGACCTGATGGCATCCTAAATGAGATGCTTGAACTCACTAGTGCAAAATTTCAATTAGCTATATTAAAACTGTTTAATTTGATCCTGAGTGTAGGTTATTTCCCTGACATCTGGAATCAAGGACTCATAACCCCAATCTTTAAAAACGGAGACAAATTTGACCCTAACAATTACAGAGGCATTTGTGTGAACAGTAACCTGGGGAAGGTTTTCTGTAGTATTATAAATGTAAGAGTTCTAAACTTCCTTAATAAGCACAATGTCTTGAGTAAAAGCCAAATTGAATTTATACCAAAACATCGCACGACTGATCATATTTACACCCTGATAGATAAACGTGTCCACCAAAATAATACCAAAATATACACTTGCTTTATCGACTTCCAAAAAGCATTTGCTTCTATTTGGCAAACAGGACTGTTCTACAAAGTTATTGAAAGTGGTTTAGAGGGTTTAATATGACATAATTAAATCAATGTATACTGGCAATACGTGCAGCATTAAAATTGTCAAGAAAAGAACAGAATTCTTTAACCAGGGGCTGGGCCTTTGCCAGGGGTGGGGCCTTCGTCAGGGGCGGGGTCTTCGTCAGGGTTGTAATCTGAGCCCTGCACTCTTCAATATTTACATCAACGAATTGGCCAATATTCTAGAAATAATCCTCAGCCCCTGGTGTTAGTCTCCACAAATCAGAAGTTAAATGCCTACTCTTCACAGATGACCTATGCCTGATGTCACCCACAGCACATGGCCTACAGCAGAGCCTGGACCTGCTAGAGCAGTACTGCCAGACCTGGGCCCTGGCAGTAAACCCCATAAATACTAAAATAATGATTTTCCAGAGAAGATCCAGATCTCAGGGAATTAGACCAAAGTTCTCTATTGGTACAAAATATATAGAGTCCTGCACACACTACAATTACTGAGGTTTAAATATATAGAGTACTGCACACACTACAATTACTGAGGTTTAAATATATAGAGTCCTGCACACACTACAATTACTTAGGTTTAAATATATAGAGTACTGCACACACTACAATTACTTAGGTTTAAAAATAAGCTCAACTGGACACCTAAATGAGGCAGTGAATGAGCTGAGAGAGAAAGCACGCAGGGCATTCTACGCTTTGGCTAAAACTATTTGAATATGTCATTGAACCAATTGCACTTAATGACAGCGAGGTGTGGGATCCACTTGTAAACAAGATTTCATCAAATGGGACAAACACCCCATTGAAACCATGCATGCAGAGTTCTGTAAGATTCTCCTACATGTCCAGAGGAAAACTACAAACAATGCATGCAGGGCAGAATCAGGCCAATATCCACTAATAATAAAAACAAAAAAAATAGAAATGATGTTTTGGAAACATCTAAAATACAGTCACCCCCCCTCTCATATCACTACCAAGCCCTGCAATGCCAAGAGCTGAGCAAAGAAAATAGTCCCCTCATCCAGCTGGTCCTGGGACTGAGTTCACAAACCTGTTCTACTAACACACTGAAGCCTCAGTCCCCTCATCCAGCTGGTCCTGGGACTGAGTTCACAAACCTGTTCTACTAACACACTGAAGCCTCAGTCCCCTCATCCAGCTGGTCCTGGGACTGAGTTCACAAACCTGTTCTACTAACACACTGAAGCCTCAGTCCCCTCATCCAGCTGGTCCTGGGGCTGAGTTCACAAACATGTTCTACTAACACACTGAAGCCTGAATCACAAACACAAAGTGAAATGCACTGCTATCTGGCCCTAAATGGACAGTACACTATGGCTAAATATTTGACCATGGTTACTGATCAAAACCTTAGAAAAACTATGACAAAGTACAGGCTCAGGGAGCACAGCCTTGCCATTGAGAAGGGTAGACACAGGAAAACCTGGCTCCCTGTAGAGGAAAGGCCTTGCAACCACTGCACCACAGCAGCACCTGAGACAGAGCTGCATTTCCTGACAAAATGTCAAAAATATAAAACAATTACAGAGTGTTATTTTCCCAAATTTGAAACCCTTATTCAAGGTTTCAAGGACCTCTCTGATGAGGATAGGCTACCCGTCCTGTTGGGGGAGGACGCAGAGAGCTGTGGGTTGGCAGCGCACTACATTGCTGCCTGCCATAAGATGAGGGACAGTGTCTGACAGACCAATCAACCTGCACATGTCCTCTACTGTATGCTTATTGTTATTGTTGAATGTGTTGGTTATTTTGACCCTTGGTTATTGTTGTCACGTTGACAATTTGATTCTCTTTTCTATTTATTTTTATATTGTAAATAAGCTTTGGCAACATGTACATTGTTACGTCATGCCAATAAAGCAAAATGAATTGAATTGAATTGAAAAGAAGAGAGAAAGAGAGAAAAGAGGAGAGCAAGAGAGAGAGAGAGAGAACAGAGAGAGAACAGAGAGAGAGAGAACAGAGAGAGAGAGAGAGAAGAGGGAAAGAGAGAGAGAACAGAGAGAGAAAAGAAGAGAGAGAGAACAGAGAGAGAAAAGAAGAGAGAGAGAGAGAGAAAGAGAGAGAGAACAGAGAGAGAAATGAAGAGAGAGAGAGAGAAAAGAAGAGAGAGAGAAAGAGAGAGAAAAGAAGAGAGAGAGAGAGAAGAGAGAGAGAGAAAAGAAGAGAGAGAGAACAGAGAGAGAACAGAGAGAGAGAAGAGAGAGAGAGAACAGAGAGAGAAATGAAGAGAGAGAGAGAACAGAGAGAGAAAAGAAGAGAGAGAGAGAACAGAGAGAGAAAAGAAGAGAGAGAGAGAACAGAGAGAGAAAAGAAGAGAGAGAGAGAACAGAGAGAGAAAAGAAGAGAGAGAGAGAACAGAGAGAGAAAGAGAGAGAGAGAGAACAGAGAGAGAAAAGAAGAGAGAGAGAGAACAGAGAGAGAAAAGAGAGAGAGAGAGAGAACAGAGAGAAAAAAAAGAAGAGAGGGAGAGAGAAAAGAAGAGAGAGAACAGAGAGAGAAAAGAAAGACAGAGAGAAAAGAAGAGAGAGAGATCAGACAGAGAGAATAGAAGAGAGAGAGAGAGAGAGAAGAGAGAGAAAGAAAGAAGAGAAAGAGAGAGAAAAGAGAGAAAAAGAAGAGAGAGAGAGAAGAGATTTCAGATATTTTGTCACTTTCTTTTTTATTTTCAAGAGAGAGAGAGAGAAAAAGTCTAGAGAGAGAGAGAACAGAGAGTTCTCTAAAGACAGAGATAGAGAGTTCTCTAGAGAGAGAATATCTCTGTGTTCTCTAGAGAGAGAGATATCTCTGAGTTCTCTAGGGTTAGAAGAAAGAGTAACTGTAGAGTGTTCTCTATAGAGACAGTATACTGTAATCTCTGTGTTCTCTAGAGAACAGTATACTGTATATCTCTGTGTTCTCTATAGACCTGTATATCTCTGTGTTCTCTATAGACCTGTATATCTCTGTGTTCTCTATAGACCTGTATATCTCTGTGTTCTCTATAGACCTACAGTATACTGTATATCTCTGTGTTCTCTATAGACCTACAGTATACTGTATATCTCTGTGTTCTCTATAGACCTGTATATCTCTGTGTTCTCTATAGACCTACAGTATACTGTATATCTCTGTGTTCTCTATAGACCTGTATATCTCTGTGTTCTCTATAGACCTGTATATCTCTGTGTTCTCTATAGACCTGTATATCTCTGTGTTCTCTATAGACCTGTATATCTCTGTGTTCTCTATAGACCTGTATATCTCTGTGTTCTCTATAGACCTGTATATCTCTGTGTTCTCTATAGACCTACAGTATACTGTATATCTCTGTGTTCTCTATAGACCTGTATATCTCTGTGTTCTCTATAGACCTACAGTATACTGTATATCTCTGTGTTCTCTATAGACCTGTATATCTCTGTGTTCTCTATAGACCTGTATATCTCTGTGTTCTCTATAGACCTACAGTATACTGTATATCTCTGTGTTCTCTATAGACCTGTATATCTCTGTGTTCTCTATAGACCTGTATATCTCTGTGTTCTCTATAGACCTACAGTAATTTATTCATATTTTGTCTCTATAGACCTACAGTTTTTACTGTATATCTCTGTGTTCTCTATAGACCTACAGTATACTGTATAATAGTTCTCTATGACCTGTGTTCTCTATAGACCTGTATATCTCTGTGTTCTCTATAGACCTACAGTATACTGTATATCTCTGTGTTCTCTATAGACCTACAGTATACTGTATATCTCTGTGTTCTCTATAGACAGTATACTGTATATCTCTGTGTTCTCTATAGACCTACAGTATACTGTATATCTCTGTGTTCTCTATCTCTGTGTTCTCTATAGACCTACAGTATACTGTATATCTCTGTGTTCTCTATAGACCTACAGTATACTGTATATCTCTGTGTTCTCTATAGACCTACAGTATACTGTATATCTCTGTGTTCTCTATAGACCTACAGTATACTGTATATCTCTGTGTTCTCTATAGACCTACAGTATACTGTATATCTCTGTGTTCTCTATAGACCTACAGTATACTGTATATCTCTGTGTTCTCTATAGACCTACAGTATACTGTATATCTCTGTGTTCTCTATAGACCTACAGTATACTGTATATCTCTGTGTTCTCTATAGACCTACAGTATACTGTATATCTCTGTGTTCTCTATAGACCTACAGTATACTGTATATCTCTGTGTTCTCTATAGACCTACAGTATACTGTATATCTCTGTGTTCTCTATAGACCTACAGTATACTGTATATCTCTGTGTTCTCTATAGACCTACAGTATACTGTATATCTCTGTGTTCTCTATAGACCTACAGTATACTGTATATCTCTGTGTTCTCTATAGACCTGTATATCTCTGTGTTCTCTATAGACCTACAGTATACTGTATATCTCTGTGTTCTCTATAGACCTACAGTATACTGTATATCTCTGTGTTCTCTAAAGAGGGGAGAAGGGAGAGGACCAGGTGAGAAGGGAGAGGACCAGGGGAGAAGGGACAGGGGAAAGAGGGAGAAGACCAGGGGAGAAGGGAGAGATCTGTGTATAAAGCATTAACTCTGATTGGTTAAGGTTAGACATTAACTCTGATTGGTTAAGGTTAGACATTAACTCTGATTGGTTAAGGTTAGACATTAACTCTGAATGGTTAAGGTTAGACATTAACTCTGATTGGTTAAGGTTAGGGTTAAGGTTAGACATTAACTCTGATTGGTTAAGGTTAGGGTTAATGTTTGGAATCAGATGCTTGTTTCCATCTACTGGACAGTAACAGGCTCACTGTTGCCCCTAGTGGATGGTTTCCACAGCAACCCGACGTCCTCAGACATGGATGTACGTCGAACACTGACTTGTATCAGGGGTGACCTGGCTGGTGATGTCACCTATATACAATATATACAGTGCCTTGCGAAAGTATTCGGCCCCCTTGAACTTTGCGAACTTTTGCCACATTTCAGGCTTCAAACATAAAGATATAAAATTGTATTTTTTTGTGAAGAATCAACAACAAGTGGGACACGATCATGAAGTGGAACGACATTTATTGGATATTTCAAACTTTTTTAACAAATCAAAAACTGAAAAATTGGGCGTGCAAAATTATTCAGCCCCTTTACTTTCAGTGCAGCAAACTCTCTCCAGAAGTTCAGTGAGGATCTCTGAATGATCCAATGTTGACCTAAATGACTAATGATGATAAATACAATCCACCTGTGTGTAATCAAGTCTCCGTATAAATGCACCTGCACTGTGATAGACTCAGAGGTCCGTTAAAAGCGCAGAGAGCATCATGAAGAACAAGGAACACACCAGGCAGGTCCGAGATACTGTTGTGAAGAAGTTTAAAGCCGGATTTGGATACAAAAAGATTTCCCAAGCTTTAAACATCCCAAGGAGCTCTGTGCAAGCGATAATATTGAAATGGAAGGAGTATCAGACCACTGCAAATCTACCAAGACCTGGCCGTCCCTCTAAACTTTCAGCTCATACAAGGAGAAGACTGATCAGAGATGCAGCCAAGAGGCCCATG